>NW_027100176.1:0-40542 GCF_031753505.1 Anomalospiza imberbis
TGGATTTTTTGGAGGCGGACGGCAACTCAAGGCCAAAGGCTCCTCGAGAAAAAGACCGGTCCTTTTCCCTCTAAGCAAAAGTGGCCGGTCCAGGTTGCTGATGTCTGCAGGTAGAGTTCCCTTGGGACTGTCATGGCAGCACAGGTTTGAGGTGGGGGCAGGTTGGGTCTGGAAAATATGTTTAATCGTTTGGATTTTTTGGAGGCGTCCGGCCACTCAGGGGCAAAGTCCCCTGCAGGAAAACACCGGCCCTTTTCCCTGGGAAGGAAAAGTGTCCAGCCCAGGTTCCTGCTGTCACTTTCTAGGGTTCCCAAGGGACTGTCAGGGTAGCACAGGTTAAAGGAGGTTGCCGGTTGGGTCTGGGACATATCCTTAATTGTTTGGATTTCTTTGAGGTGTCCGGCTACTCAGGGACACAGGCCCTTGGAGACAAACACCGGCCCCTTTTCCCTGTTAAGGAAAAGTTGCCAGCCCTGGTTGCTGATGTCAGTTTGTAGGGTTTCGTTTGTACTGTCTGGGAAGCACAGGTTTGAGGTGGGGGCATGCTGGGTCTAGGACATATCTTTAATCGTTTGGATTTTTTGGAGGCGGCCGGCCACCCAAGGCCACAGGCTCCTTGAGAAAATCAACGGTCCTTTTCCCTGTATGGAAAAGTTGCCGGTCCAGGTTGCTGATGTCAGTTTGTAGGGTTCCCTTTGGACTGTCAAGGCAGCATCGGTTTGAGGTGGGGGCAGGTTGAGTCTGGGAAATATCTTTAATCATTTGGATTTTTTGGAGGCGGCCGGCCACCCAAGGCCACAGGCTCCTTGAGAAAAAGACCGGTCCTTTTCCCTGTAAGGAAAAGTTGCCGGTCCAGGTTGCTGATGTCAGTTTGTAGGGTTCCCTTGGGACTGTGCGGACAGCACAGGTTTGAGGTGGGGGCAGGTTGGGTCTGGGACATATCTTTAATCGTTTGGATTTTTTGGAGGCGGACGGCAACTCAAGGCCAAAGGCTCCTCGAGAAAAAGACCGGTCCTTTTCCCTCTAAGCAAAAGTGGCCGGTCCAGGTTGCTGATGTCTGCAGGTAGAGTTCCCTTGGGACTGTCATGGCAGCACAGGTTTGAGGTGGGGGCAGGTTGGGTCTGGAAAATATGTTTAATCGTTTGGATTTTTTGGAGGCGTCCGGCCACTCAGGGGCAAAGTCCCCTGCAGGAAAACACCGGCCCTTTTCCCTGGGAAGGAAAAGTGTCCAGCCCAGGTTCCTGCTGTCACTTTCTAGGGTTCCCAAGGGACTGTCAGGGTAGCACAGGTTAAAGGAGGTTGCCGGTTGGGTCTGGGACATATCCTTAATTGTTTGGATTTCTTTGAGGTGTCCGGCTACTCAGGGACACAGGCCCTTGGAGACAAACACCGGCCCTTTTCCCTGTTAAGGAAAAGTTGCCAGCCCTGGTTGCTGATGTCAGTTTGTAGGGTTTCGTTTGTACTGTCTGGGAAGCACAGGTTTGAGGTGGGGGCATGCTGGGTCTAGGACATATCTTTAATCGTTTGGATTTTTTGGAGGCGGCCGGCCACCCAAGGCCACAGGCTCCTTGAGAAAATCAACGGTCCTTTTCCCTGTATGGAAAAGTTGCCGGTCCAGGTTGCTGATGTCAGTTTGTAGGGTTCCCTTTGGACTGTCAAGGCAGCATCGGTTTGAGGTGGGGGCAGGTTGAGTCTGGGAAATATCTTTAATCATATGGATTTTTTGGAGGCGTCCGGCCACTCAAGGCCAAAGGCCCTTGGAGACAAACACCGGCCCTTTACCCTTTGAAGGAAAATTTGCCAGCCCAGGTTCCTGATGTCAGTTTATAGGGTTCCCTTGGGACTGTCAAGGCAGCACAGGTTTGAGGTGGGGGCAGGTTGGGTCTGGGAAATATCTTAAATCGTTTGGATTTTTTGGAGGCGGCCGGCCATTCAACGCCACAGTCTTCTCGAGAAAAAGACCGGTCCTTTTCCCTGTAAGGAAAAGTTGCCGGTCCAGGTTGCTGATGTCACTTTGTAGGGTTCCCTTTGGACTGTCAAGGCAGCACAAATTTGAGGTGGGGGCAGGTTGGGTCTGGGACATATCCTTAATTGTTTGCATTTCTTTGAGGCGTCCGGCTACTCAGGGACACAAGCCCTTGGAGACAAACACCGGCCGTATTCCCTGTTAAGGAAAAGTTGCCAGCCCAGGTTCCTCATGTCAGTTTATAGGGTTCTTTTTGGACTGTCAGGGCAGCACATGTAAGAGCTTGGGAATGTTGGGTCTGGGACATATCCTTCATCATTTGGATTTTTTGGACTAGGCTGGCCACTTAAGGCCAAAGACTCATCGAGAAAAAACCACCCATTTTCCCTGTGAAGGAAAAGTTTCCAGGGCAGGTTCCTCTTGTCAGTTTGTAGGGTTCCCTTGGGACTGTCAGGGAAGCACAGGTTTGAGGTGGGGGCAGGTTGGGTCTGGGACATATCTTTAATCGTTTGGATATTTTGGAGGCGGCCGGCCACTCTGGGACAAAGGCCCTTGAAGACAAACACCGGCTGTATTCCCTGTTAAGGAAAAGTTGCCAGCCCTGGTTGCTGATGTCAGTTTGTAGGGTTCCCTTGGGACTGTCAGAGAAGCACAGGTTTTGAGGTGGGGGCAGGTTGGGTCTGGGACATATCTTTAATCATTTGGATTTTCAGAGACGGCCGGCCACTCAAGGCCACAGGCCCCGAGAGACAAACACCGGCCCTTTTCCCTTTGAAGGAAAAATTGCCAGCCCAGATTCCTCATGTCAGTTTATAGCGTTCCCTTGGGACTGTCAGGGCAGCACAGATTTGTGGTGGGGGCAGGTTAGGTCTGGGAAATATCTTTAATCGTTTGGATTTTTTGGAGGCGGACGGCAACTCAAGGCCACAGTCTCCTCGAGAAAAAGACCGGTCCTTGTCCCTGTAAGGAAAAGTTGCCGGTCCAGGTTGCTGATGTCTGCAGTAGAGTTCCCCTGGGACTGTCAAGGCAGCACAGTTTTAATGTGGGGGCAGGTTGGGTCTGGGAAATATCTTTAATCGTTTGGATTTTTTGGAGGTTTCCGGCCACTTCGGGACAAAGTCCCCTGCAGGAAAACACCGGCCCATTTTCCCTGTAAAGGAAAAGGTGCCAGCCCAGGATCCTGCTGTCACTTTGTAGGGTTCCCTAGGGACTGTCAGGGTAGCACAGGTTAGAGGTGGGGGCCTGTTGGGTCTGGGACTTATCCTTAATTGTTTGGATTTTTTGGAGGCATCCGGCTACTCAGGGACACAGGCCCTAGGAGACAAACATCGGCTGTATTCCCTGTTAAGGAAAAGTTGCCAGCCCTGGTTGCTGATGTCAGTTGGTAGGGTTCCCTTGGGACTGTCAGAGAAGCACAGGTTTTGAGGTGGGGGCAGGTTGGGTCTGGGACATATCTTTAATCATTTGGATTTTCGGAGGCGGCCGGCCACTCAAGGCCACCCGCCCCTAGAGACAAACACCGGCCGTATTCCCGGTTAAGGAAAAGTTGCCAGCCCAGGTTCCTGATGTCAGTTTATAGCATTCTCTTGGGACTGTCAGGGCAGCACATGTTTGTGGTGGGCGCAGGTTAGGTCTGGGAAATATCTTTAATCGTTTGGATTTTTTGGAGGCGGCCGGCCACCCAAGGCCACAGGCTCCTTGAGAAAAAGACCGGTCCTTTTCCCTGTAAGGAAAAGTTGCCGGTCCAGGTTGCTGATGTCAGTTTGTAGGGTTCCCTTGGGACTGTGCGGACAGCACAGGTTTGAGGTGGGGGCAGGTTGGGTCTGGGACATATCTTTAATCGTTTGGATTTTTTGGAGGCGGACGGCAACTCAAGGCCAAAGGCTCCTCGAGAAAAAGACCGGTCCTTTTCCCTCTAAGCAAAAGTGGCCGGTCCAGGTTGCTGATGTCTGCAGGTAGAGTTCCCTTGGGACTGTCAAGGCAGCACAGGTCTGAGGTGGGGGCAGGTTGGGTCTGGGAAATATGTTTAATCGTTTGGATTTTTTGGAGGCGTCCGGCCACTCAGGGGCAAAGTCCCCTGCAGGAAAACACCGGCCCTTTTCCCTGGGAAGGAAAAGTGTCCAGCCCAGGTTCCTGCTGTCACTTTGTAGGGTTCCCAAGGGACTGTCAGGGTAGCACAGGTTAAAGGAGGTTGCCGGTTGGGTCTGGGACATATCCTTAATTGTTTGGATTTCTTTGAGGTGTCCGGCTACTCAGGGACACAGGCCCTTGGAGACAAACACCGGCCCTTTTCCCTGTTAAGGAAAAGTTGCCAGCCCTGGTTGCTGATGTCAGTTTGTAGGGTTTCGTTTGTACTGTCTGGGAAGCACAGGTTTGAGGTGGGGGCATGCTGGGTCTAGGACATATCTTTAATCGTTTGGATTTTTTGGAGGCGGCCGGCCACCCAAGGCCACAGGCTCCTTGAGAAAATCAACGGTCCTTTTCCCTGTATGGAAAAGTTGCCGGTCCAGGTTGCTGATGTCAGTTTGTAGGGTTCCCTTTGGACTGTCAAGGCAGCATCGGTTTGAGGTGGGGGCAGGTTGAGTCTGGGAAATATCTTTAATCATATGGATTTTTTGGAGGCGTCCGGCCACTCAAGGCCAAAGGCCCTTGGAGACAAACACCGGCCCTTTTCCCTGTTAAGGAAAAGTTGCCTGCCCAGGTTCCTGCTGTCAGTTTATAGGCTTCCCTTGGGACTGTCAAGGAAGCACAGGTTTGAGGTGGGGGCAGGTTGGGACTGGGAAATATTTTAAATCTTTTGGATTTTTTGGAGGCGTCCGGCAACTCAAGGCCAAAGGCCCCTTCAGAAAAAGACTGGCCATTTTTTCTTGGGAAGATATATGGTCAACCCTGGTTCCTGCTGTCAGTTTGTAGGGCTCCCTTGGGACTGTCAGGGAAGCATGGGTTTTGAGGTGGGGCCGGTTGGGTCTGGGACATATCCTTAATCATTTGGATTTTCAGATGTGGCCGGCCACTCAAGGCCACAGGCCCCTTGGAGACAAACACCGGCCCTTTTCCCTGTGAAGGAAAAGTTGCCAGCCCAGGTACCTCATGTCAGTTTATAGCGTTCTCTTGGGTCTGTCAGGGCAGCACAAGTTTGTGGTGGGGGCAGGTTGGGTCTGGGGCATACCTTTAATCAGTTGGATTTTTTGGAGGCGTCCGGCCACTCAAGGCCAAAGGCCCTTGGAGACAAACACCGGCCCTTTACCCTTTGAAGGAAAATTTGCCAGCCCAGGTTCCTGATGTCAGTTTATAGGGTTCCCTTGGGACTGTCAAGGCAGCACAGGTTTGAGGTGGGGGCAGGTTGGGTCTGGGAAATATCTTTAATCGCTTGGATTTTTGGAGGCGTCCGGCAACTCAAGGCCAAAGGCGCGTTCAGACAAACACTGGCCATTTTTTCTTGGGAAGATATATGGTCAGCCCAGGTTACTGCTGTCAGTTTATAGGGTTCCCTTGGGACTGTCAGGGAAGCACAGGTTTTGAGGTGGGGGCCGGTTGGGACTGGGACATATCCTTAATCATTTGGATTTTCAGAGGCGGCTGGCCACTCAAGGCCACAGGCCCCGAGACACAAACACCGACCCTTTTCCCTGGGAAGGAAAAGTTGCCAGCACAGGTTCCTGATGTGAGTTTATAGGGTTCCTTTGGGACTGTCAGGGCAGCACATGTAAGAGGTGGGGGCAGGTTGGGTCTGGGACATATCCTTCATCGTTTGGGTGTTTTGGAGGCGGCCAGCCACTCTCGGCCAAAGGCTCCTCAAGAAAAAAACCACGATTTTCCCTGTGAAGGAAAAGTTGCCAGCCCAGGTTTGTCATGTCAGTTTGTAAGGTTCCCTTGGGACTGTCAGGGAAGCACAGGTTTGAGGTGGGTGCAGGTTGGGTCTGGGACATATCTTTAATCGTTTGGATATTTTGGAGGCGGCCGGCCACTCTGGGACAAAGGCCCTTGAAGACAAACACCGGCTGTATTCCCTGTGAAGGAAAAGTTGCCAGCCCTGGTTGCTGATGTCAGTTTGTAGGGTTCCCTTGGGACTGTCAGAGAAGCACAGGTTTTGAGGTGGGGGCGGGTTGGGTCTGGGACATATCTTTAATCATTTGGATTTTCAGAGACGGCCGGCCACTCAAGGCCACAGGCCCCGAGAGACAAACACCGGCCCTATTCCCTGTAAAGGAAAAGTTGCCAGCCCAGGTTCCTCATGTCCGTTTATAGAGTTCCCTTGGGACTATCAAGGCAGCACAGGTTTGAGGTGGGGGCAGGTTGGGTCTGGGAAATATCTTTAATCGTTTGGATTTTTTGGAGGCGGCCGGCCATTCAACGCCACAGTCTTCTCGAGAAAAAGACCGGTCCTTTTCCCTGTAAGGAAAAGTTGCCGGTCCAGGTTGCTGATGTCACTTTGTAGGGTTCCCTTTGGACTGTCAAGGCAGCACAAATTTGAGGTGGGGGCAGGTTGGGTCTGGGACATATCCTTAATTGTTTGCATTTCTTTGAGGCGTCCGGCTACTCAGGGACACAAGCCCTTGGAGACAAACACCGGCCGTATTTCCTGTTAAGGAAAAGTTGCCAGCCCAGGTTCCTGATGTCAGTTTATAGGGTTCTTTTTAGACTGTCAGGGCAGCACATGTAAGAGCTTGGGAATGTTGGGTTTGGGACATATCCTTCATCATTTGGATTTTTTGGAGGAGGCCGGCCACTCAAGGCCAAAGACTCATCGAGAAAAAACCACCCATTTTCCCTGTGAAGGAAAAGTTTCCAGGGCAGGTTCCTCTTGTCAGTTTGTAGGGTTCCCTTGGGACTGTCAGGGAAGCACAGGTTTGAGGTGGGGGCAGGTTGGGTCTGGGACATATCTTTAATCGTTTGGATATTTTGGAGGCGGCCGGCCACTCTGGGACAAAGGCCCTTGAAGACAAACACCGGCTGTATTCCCTGTGAAGGAAAAGTTGCCAGCCCTGGTTGCTGATGTCAGTTTGTAGGGTTCCCTTGGGACTGTCAGAGAAGCACAGGTTTTGAGGTGGGGGCAGGTTGATTCTGGGACATATCTTTAATCATTTGGATTTTCAGAGACGGCCGGCCACTCAAGGCCACAGGCCCCGAGAGACAAACACCGGCCCTTTTCCCTTTGAAGGAAAAATTGCCAGCCCAGATTCCTCATGTCAGTTTATAGCATTCTCTTGGGACTGTCAGGGCAGCACAAGTTTGTGGTGGGCGCAGGTTAGGTCTGGGAAATATCTTTAATCGTTTGGATTTTTTGGAGGCGGCCGGCCACCCAAGGCCACAGGCTCCTTGAGAAAAAGACCGGTCCTTTTCCCTGTAAGGAAAAGTTGCCGGTCCAGGTTGCTGATGTCAGTTTGTAGGGTTCCCTTGGGACTGTGCGGACAGCACAGGTTTGAGGTGGGGGCAGGTTGGGTCTGGGACATATCTTTAATCGTTTGGATTTTTTGGAGGCGGACGGCAACTCAAGGCCAAAGGCTCCTCGAGAAAAAGACCGGTCCTTTTCCCTCTAAGCAAAAGTGGCCGGTCCAGGTTGCTGATGTCTGCAGGTAGAGTTCCCTTGGGACTGTCAGGGCAGCACAGGTTTGAGTTGGGGGCAGGTTGGGTCTGGGAAATATGTTTAATCGTTTGGATTTTTTGGAGGCGTCCGGCCACTCAGGGGCAAAGTCCCCTGCAGGAAAACACCGGCCCTTTTCCCTGGGAAGGAAAAGTGTCCAGCCCAGGTTCCTGCTGTCACTTTCTAGGGTTCCCAAGGGACTGTCAGGGTAGCACAGGTTAAAGGAGGTTGCCGGTTGGGTCTGGGACATATCCTTAATTGTTTGGATTTCTTTGAGGTGTCCGGCTACTCAGGGACACAGGCCCTTGGAGACAAACACCGGCCCTTTTCCCTGTTAAGGAAAAGTTGCCAGCCCTGGTTGCTGATGTCAGTTTGTAGGGTTTCGTTTGTACTGTCTGGGAAGCACAGGTTTGAGGTGGGGGCATGCTGGGTCTAGGACATATCTTTAATCGTTTGGATTTTTTGGAGGCGGCCGGCCACCCAAGGCCACAGGCTCCTTGAGAAAATCAACGGTCCTTTTCCCTGTATGGAAAAGTTGCCGGTCCAGGTTGCTGATGTCAGTTTGTAGGGTTCCCTTTGGACTGTCAAGGCAGCATCGGTTTGAGGTGGGGGCAGGTTGAGTCTGGGAAATATCTTTAATCATTTGGATTTTTTGGAGGCGGCCGGCCACCCAAGGCCACAGGCTCCTTGAGAAAAAGACCGGTCCTTTTCCCTGTAAGGAAAAGTTGCCGGTCCAGGTTGCTGATGTCAGTTTGTAGGGTTCCCTTGGGACTGTGCGGACAGCACAGGTTTGAGGTGGGGGCAGGTTGGGTCTGGGACATATCTTTAATCGTTTGGATTTTTTGGAGGCGGACGGCAACTCAAGGCCAAAGGCTCCTCGAGAAAAAGACCGGTCCTTTTCCCTCTAAGCAAAAGTGGCCGGTCCAGGTTGCTGATGTCTGCAGGTAGAGTTCCCTTGGGACTGTCATGGCAGCACAGGTTTGAGGTGGGGGCAGGTTGGGTCTGGAAAATATGTTTAATCGTTTGGATTTTTTGGAGGCGTCCGGCCACTCAGGGGCAAAGTCCCCTGCAGGAAAACACCGGCCCTTTTCCCTGGGAAGGAAAAGTGTCCAGCCCAGGTTCCTGCTGTCACTTTCTAGGGTTCCCAAGGGACTGTCAGGGTAGCACAGGTTAAAGGAGGTTGCCGGTTGGGTCTGGGACATATCCTTAATTGTTTGGATTTCTTTGAGGTGTCCGGCTACTCAGGGACACAGGCCCTTGGAGACAAACACCGGCCCTTTTCCCTGTTAAGGAAAAGTTGCCAGCCCTGGTTGCTGATGTCAGTTTGTAGGGTTTCGTTTGTACTGTCTGGGAAGCACAGGTTTGAGGTGGGGGCATGCTGGGTCTAGGACATATCTTTAATCGTTTGGATTTTTTGGAGGCGGCCGGCCACCCAAGGCCACAGGCTCCTTGAGAAAATCAACGGTCCTTTTCCCTGTATGGAAAAGTTGCCGGTCCAGGTTGCTGATGTCAGTTTGTAGGGTTCCCTTTGGACTGTCAAGGCAGCATCGGTTTGAGGTGGGGGCAGGTTGAGTCTGGGAAATATCTTTAATCATATGGATTTTTTGGAGGCGTCCGGCCACTCAAGGCCAAAGGCCCTTGGAGACAAACACCGGCCCTTTACCCTTTGAAGGAAAATTTGCCAGCCCAGGTTCCTGATGTCAGTTTATAGGGTTCCCTTGGGACTGTCAAGGCAGCACAGGTTTGAGGTGGGGGCAGGTTGGGTCTGGGAAATATCTTAAATCGTTTGGATTTTTTGGAGGCGGCCGGCCATTCAACGCCACAGTCTTCTCGAGAAAAAGACCGGTCCTTTTCCCTGTAAGGAAAAGTTGCCGGTCCAGGTTGCTGATGTCACTTTGTAGGGTTCCCTTTGGACTGTCAAGGCAGCACAAATTTGAGGTGGGGGCAGGTTGGGTCTGGGACATATCCTTAATTGTTTGCATTTCTTTGAGGCGTCCGGCTACTCAGGGACACAAGCCCTTGGAGACAAACACCGGCCGTATTCCCTGTTAAGGAAAAGTTGCCAGCCCAGGTTCCTCATGTCAGTTTATAGGGTTCTTTTTGGACTGTCAGGGCAGCACATGTAAGAGCTTGGGAATGTTGGGTCTGGGACATATCCTTCATCATTTGGATTTTTTGGACTAGGCTGGCCACTTAAGGCCAAAGACTCATCGAGAAAAAACCACCCATTTTCCCTGTGAAGGAAAAGTTTCCAGGGCAGGTTCCTCTTGTCAGTTTGTAGGGTTCCCTTGGGACTGTCAGGGAAGCACAGGTTTGAGGTGGGGGCAGGTTGGGTCTGGGACATATCTTTAATCGTTTGGATATTTTGGAGGCGGCCGGCCACTCTGGGACAAAGGCCCTTGAAGACAAACACCGGCTGTATTCCCTGTTAAGGAAAAGTTGCCAGCCCTGGTTGCTGATGTCAGTTTGTAGGGTTCCCTTGGGACTGTCAGAGAAGCACAGGTTTTGAGGTGGGGGCAGGTTGGGTCTGGGACATATCTTTAATCATTTGGATTTTCAGAGACGGCCGGCCACTCAAGGCCACAGGCCCCGAGAGACAAACACCGGCCCTTTTCCCTTTGAAGGAAAAATTGCCAGCCCAGATTCCTCATGTCAGTTTATAGCGTTCCCTTGGGACTGTCAGGGCAGCACAGATTTGTGGTGGGGGCAGGTTAGGTCTGGGAAATATCTTTAATCGTTTGGATTTTTTGGAGGCGGACGGCAACTCAAGGCCACAGTCTCCTCGAGAAAAAGACCGGTCCTTGTCCCTGTAAGGAAAAGTTGCCGGTCCAGGTTGCTGATGTCTGCAGGTAGAGTTCCCCTGGGACTGTCAAGGCAGCACAGTTTTAATGTGGGGGCAGGTTGGGTCTGGGAAATATCTTTAATCGTTTGGATTTTTTGGAGGTTTCCGGCCACTTCGGGACAAAGTCCCCTGCAGGAAAACACCGGCCCATTTTCCCTGTAAAGGAAAAGGTGCCAGCCCAGGATCCTGCTGTCACTTTGTAGGGTTCCCTAGGGACTGTCAGGGTAGCACAGGTTAGAGGTGGGGGCCTGTTGGGTCTGGGACTTATCCTTAATTGTTTGGATTTTTTGGAGGCATCCGGCTACTCAGGGACACAGGCCCTAGGAGACAAACATCGGCTGTATTCCCTGTTAAGGAAAAGTTGCCAGCCCTGGTTGCTGATGTCAGTTGGTAGGGTTCCCTTGGGACTGTCAGAGAAGCACAGGTTTTGAGGTGGGGGCAGGTTGGGTCTGGGACATATCTTTAATCATTTGGATTTTCGGAGGCGGCCGGCCACTCAAGGCCACCCGCCCCTAGAGACAAACACCGGCCGTATTCCCGGTTAAGGAAAAGTTGCCAGCCCAGGTTCCTGATGTCAGTTTATAGCATTCTCTTGGGACTGTCAGGGCAGCACATGTTTGTGGTGGGCGCAGGTTAGGTCTGGGAAATATCTTTAATCGTTTGGATTTTTTGGAGGCGGCCGGCCACCCAAGGCCACAGGCTCCTTGAGAAAAAGACCGGTCCTTTTCCCTGTAAGGAAAAGTTGCCGGTCCAGGTTGCTGATGTCAGTTTGTAGGGTTCCCTTGGGACTGTGCGGACAGCACAGGTTTGAGGTGGGGGCAGGTTGGGTCTGGGACATATCTTTAATCGTTTGGATTTTTTGGAGGCGGACGGCAACTCAAGGCCAAAGGCTCCTCGAGAAAAAGACCGGTCCTTTTCCCTCTAAGCAAAAGTGGCCGGTCCAGGTTGCTGATGTCTGCAGGTAGAGTTCCCTTGGGACTGTCAAGGCAGCACAGGTCTGAGGTGGGGGCAGGTTGGGTCTGGGAAATATGTTTAATCGTTTGGATTTTTTGGAGGCGTCCGGCCACTCAGGGGCAAAGTCCCCTGCAGGAAAACACCGGCCCTTTTCCCTGGGAAGGAAAAGTGTCCAGCCCAGGTTCCTGCTGTCACTTTGTAGGGTTCCCAAGGGACTGTCAGGGTAGCACAGGTTAAAGGAGGTTGCCGGTTGGGTCTGGGACATATCCTTAATTGTTTGGATTTCTTTGAGGTGTCCGGCTACTCAGGGACACAGGCCCTTGGAGACAAACACCGGCCCTTTTCCCTGTTAAGGAAAAGTTGCCAGCCCTGGTTGCTGATGTCAGTTTGTAGGGTTTCGTTTGTACTGTCTGGGAAGCACAGGTTTGAGGTGGGGGCATGCTGGGTCTAGGACATATCTTTAATCGTTTGGATTTTTTGGAGGCGGCCGGCCACCCAAGGCCACAGGCTCCTTGAGAAAATCAACGGTCCTTTTCCCTGTATGGAAAAGTTGCCGGTCCAGGTTGCTGATGTCAGTTTGTAGGGTTCCCTTTGGACTGTCAAGGCAGCATCGGTTTGAGGTGGGGGCAGGTTGAGTCTGGGAAATATCTTTAATCATATGGATTTTTTGGAGGCGTCCGGCCACTCAAGGCCAAAGGCCCTTGGAGACAAACACCGGCCCTTTTCCCTGTTAAGGAAAAGTTGCCTGCCCAGGTTCCTGCTGTCAGTTTATAGGCTTCCCTTGGGACTGTCAAGGAAGCACAGGTTTGAGGTGGGGGCAGGTTGGGACTGGGAAATATTTTAAATCTTTTGGATTTTTTGGAGGCGTCCGGCAACTCAAGGCCAAAGGCCCCTTCAGAAAAAGACTGGCCATTTTTTCTTGGGAAGATATATGGTCAACCCTGGTTCCTGCTGTCAGTTTGTAGGGCTCCCTTGGGACTGTCAGGGAAGCATGGGTTTTGAGGTGGGGCCGGTTGGGTCTGGGACATATCCTTAATCATTTGGATTTTCAGATGTGGCCGGCCACTCAAGGCCACAGGCCCCTTGGAGACAAACACCGGCCCTTTTCCCTGTGAAGGAAAAGTTGCCAGCCCAGGTACCTCATGTCAGTTTATAGCGTTCTCTTGGGTCTGTCAGGGCAGCACAAGTTTGTGGTGGGGGCAGGTTGGGTCTGGGGCATACCTTTAATCAGTTGGATTTTTTGGAGGCGTCCGGCCACTCAAGGCCAAAGGCCCTTGGAGACAAACACCGGCCCTTTACCCTTTGAAGGAAAATTTGCCAGCCCAGGTTCCTGATGTCAGTTTATAGGGTTCCCTTGGGACTGTCAAGGCAGCACAGGTTTGAGGTGGGGGCAGGTTGGGTCTGGGAAATATCTTTAATCGCTTGGATTTTTGGAGGCGTCCGGCAACTCAAGGCCAAAGGCGCGTTCAGACAAACACTGGCCATTTTTTCTTGGGAAGATATATGGTCAGCCCAGGTTACTGCTGTCAGTTTATAGGGTTCCCTTGGGACTGTCAGGGAAGCACAGGTTTTGAGGTGGGGGCCGGTTGGGACTGGGACATATCCTTAATCATTTGGATTTTCAGAGGCGGCTGGCCACTCAAGGCCACAGGCCCCGAGACACAAACACCGACCCTTTTCCCTGGGAAGGAAAAGTTGCCAGCACAGGTTCCTGATGTGAGTTTATAGGGTTCCTTTGGGACTGTCAGGGCAGCACATGTAAGAGGTGGGGGCAGGTTGGGTCTGGGACATATCCTTCATCGTTTGGGTGTTTTGGAGGCGGCCAGCCACTCTCGGCCAAAGGCTCCTCAAGAAAAAAACCACGATTTTCCCTGTGAAGGAAAAGTTGCCAGCCCAGGTTTGTCATGTCAGTTTGTAAGGTTCCCTTGGGACTGTCAGGGAAGCACAGGTTTGAGGTGGGTGCAGGTTGGGTCTGGGACATATCTTTAATCGTTTGGATATTTTGGAGGCGGCCGGCCACTCTGGGACAAAGGCCCTTGAAGACAAACACCGGCTGTATTCCCTGTGAAGGAAAAGTTGCCAGCCCTGGTTGCTGATGTCAGTTTGTAGGGTTCCCTTGGGACTGTCAGAGAAGCACAGGTTTTGAGGTGGGGGCGGGTTGGGTCTGGGACATATCTTTAATCATTTGGATTTTCAGAGACGGCCGGCCACTCAAGGCCACAGGCCCCGAGAGACAAACACCGGCCCTATTCCCTGTAAAGGAAAAGTTGCCAGCCCAGGTTCCTCATGTCCGTTTATAGAGTTCCCTTGGGACTATCAAGGCAGCACAGGTTTGAGGTGGGGGCAGGTTGGGTCTGGGAAATATCTTTAATCGTTTGGATTTTTTGGAGGCGGCCGGCCATTCAACACCACAGTCTTCTCGAGAAAAAGACCGGTCCTTTTCCCTGTAAGGAAAAGTTGCCGGTCCAGGTTGCTGATGTCACTTTGTAGGGTTCCCTTTGGACTGTCAAGGCAGCACAAATTTGAGGTGGGGGCAGGTTGGGTCTGGGACATATCCTTAATTGTTTGCATTTCTTTGAGGCGTCCGGCTACTCAGGGACACAAGCCCTTGGAGACAAACACCGGCCGTATTTCCTGTTAAGGAAAAGTTGCCAGCCCAGGTTCCTGATGTCAGTTTATAGGGTTCTTTTTAGACTGTCAGGGCAGCACATGTAAGAGCTTGGGAATGTTGGGTTTGGGACATATCCTTCATCATTTGGATTTTTTGGAGGAGGCCGGCCACTCAAGGCCAAAGACTCATCGAGAAAAAACCACCCATTTTCCCTGTGAAGGAAAAGTTTCCAGGGCAGGTTCCTCT
Organism: Anomalospiza imberbis; assembly: GCF_031753505.1. Lineage (NCBI taxonomy): Eukaryota > Metazoa > Chordata > Aves > Passeriformes > Viduidae > Anomalospiza > Anomalospiza imberbis. Next base: position 14,204 of record NW_027100176.1, read on the forward strand.
TGTCAGTTTGTAGGGTTCCCTTGGGACTGTCAGGGAAGCACAGGTTTGAGGTGGGGGCAGGTTGGGTCTGGGACATATCTTTAATCGTTTGGATATTTTGGAGGCGGCCGGCCACTCTGGGACAAAGGCCCTTGAAGACAAACACCGGCTGTATTCCCTGTGAAGGAAAAGTTGCCAGCCCTGGTTGCTGATGTCAGTTTGTAGGGTTCCCTTGGGACTGTCAGAGAAGCACAGGTTTTGAGGTGGGGGCAGGTTGATTCTGGGACATATCTTTAATCATTTGGATTTTCAGAGACGGCCGGCCACTCAAGGCCACAGGCCCCGAGAGACAAACACCGGCCCTTTTCCCTTTGAAGGAAAAATTGCCAGCCCAGATTCCTCATGTCAGTTTATAGCATTCTCTTGGGACTGTCAGGGCAGCACAAGTTTGTGGTGGGCGCAGGTTAGGTCTGGGAAATATCTTTAATCGTTTGGATTTTTTGGAGGCGGCCGGCCACCCAAGGCCACAGGCTCCTTGAGAAAAAGACCGGTCCTTTTCCCTGTAAGGAAAAGTTGCCGGTCCAGGTTGCTGATGTCAGTTTGTAGGGTTCCCTTGGGACTGTGCGGACAGCACAGGTTTGAGGTGGGGGCAGGTTGGGTCTGGGACATATCTTTAATCGTTTGGATTTTTTGGAGGCGGACGGCAACTCAAGGCCAAAGGCTCCTCGAGAAAAAGACCGGTCCTTTTCCCTCTAAGCAAAAGTGGCCGGTCCAGGTTGCTGATGTCTGCAGGTAGAGTTCCCTTGGGACTGTCAGGGCAGCACAGGTTTGAGTTGGGGGCAGGTTGGGTCTGGGAAATATGTTTAATCGTTTGGATTTTTTGGAGGCGTCCGGCCACTCAGGGGCAAAGTCCCCTGCAGGAAAACACCGGCCCTTTTCCCTGGGAAGGAAAAGTGTCCAGCCCAGGTTCCTGCTGTCACTTTCTAGGGTTCCCAAGGGACTGTCAGGGTAGCACAGGTTAGAGGAGGTTGCCGGTTGGGTCTGGGACATATCCTTAATTGTTTGGATTTCTTTGAGGTGTCCGGCTACTCAGGGACACAGGCCCTTGGAGACAAACACCGGCCCTTTTCCCTGTTAAGGAAAAGTTGCCAGCCCTGGTTGCTGATGTCAGTTTGTAGGGTTTCGTTTGTACTGTCTGGGAAGCACAGGTTTGAGGTGGGGGCATGCTGGGTCTAGGAAATATCTTTAATCGTTTGGATTTTTTGGAGGCGGCCGGCCACCCAAGGCCACAGGCTCCTTGAGAAAATCAACGGTCCTTTTCCCTGTATGGAAAAGTTGCCGGTCCAGGTTGCTGATGTCAGTTTGTAGGGTTCCCTTTGGACTGTCAAGGCAGCATCGGTTTGAGGTGGGGGCAGGTTGAGTCTGGGAAATATCTTTAATCATTTGGATTTTTTGGAGGCGTCCGGCCACTCAAGGCCAAAGGCCCTTGGAGACAAACACCGGCCCTTTTCCCTGTTAAGGAAAAGTTGCCTGCCCAGGTTCCTGCTGTCAGTTTATAGGCTTCCCTTGGGACTGTCAAGGAAGCACAGGTTTGAGGTGGGGGCAGGTTGGGACTGGGAAATATTTTAAATCTTTTGGATTTTTTGGAGGCGTCCGGCAACTCAAGGCCAAAGGCCCCTTCAGAAAAAGACTGGCCATTTTTTCTTGGGAAGATATATGGTCAACCCTGGTTCCTGCTGTCAGTTTGTAGGGCTCCCTTGGGACTGTCAGGGAAGCACGGATTTTGAGGTGGGGCCGGTTGGGTCTGGGACATATCCTTAATCATTTGGATTTTCAGATGCGGCCGGCCACTCAAGGCCGCAGGCCCCTTGGAGACAAACACCGGCCCTTTTCCCTGTGAAGGAAAAGTTGCCAGCCCAGGTTCCTCATGTCAGTTTATAGCGTTCTCTTGGGTCTGTCAGGGCAGCACAAGTTTGTGGTGGGGGCAGGTTGGGTCTGGGGCATACCTTTAATCAGTTGGATTTTTTGGAGGCGGCCGGCCACTCAAGGCCAAAGACCCTTGGAGACAAACACCGGCCCTTTACCCTTTGAAGGAAAATTTGCCAGCCCAGGTTCCTGATGTCAGTTTATAGGGTTCCCTTGGGACTGTCAAGGCAGCACAGGTTTGAGGTGGGGGCAGGTTAGGTCTGGGAAATATCTTTAATCGCTTGGATTTTTTGGAGGCGTCCGGCAACTCAAGGCCAAAGGCGCGTTCAGACAAACACTGGCCATTTTTTCTTGGGAAGATATATGGTCAGCCCAGGTTCCTGCTGTCAGTTTTTAGGGTTCCCTTGGGACTGTCAGGGAAGCACAGGTTTTGAGGTGGGGGGCCGGTTGGGACTGGGACATATCCTTAATCATTTGGATTTTCAGAGGCGGCCGGCCACTCAAGGCCACAGGCCCCGAGACACAAACACCGACCCTTTTCCCTGGGAAGGAAAAGTTGCCAGCACAGGTTCCTGATGTGAGTTTATAGGGTTCCTTTGGGACTGTCAGGGCAGCACATGTAAGAGGTGGGGGCAGGTTGGGTCTGGGGCATATCCTTCATCGTTGGGTGTTTTGGAGGCGGCCAGCCACTCTCGGCCAAAGGCTCCTCAAGAAAAAAACCACGATTTTCCCTGTGAAGGAAAAGTTGCCAGCCCAGGTTTGTCATGTCAGTTTATAGGGTTCCCTTGGGACTGTCAAGGCAGCACAAATTTGAGGTGGGGGCAGGTTGGGTCTGGGACATATCCTTAATTGTTTGCATTTCTTTGAGGCGTCCGGCTACTCAGGGACACAAGCCCTTGGAGACAAACACCGGCCGTATTCCCTTTTAAGGAAAAGTTGCCAGCCCAGGTTCCTGATGTCAGTTTATAGGGTTCTTTTTGGACTGTCAGGGCAGCACATGTAAGAGCTTGGGGAATGTTGGGTCTGGGACATATCCTTCATCGTTTGGATTTTTTGGAGGAGGCCGGCCACTCAAGGCCAAAGACTCATCGAGAAAAAACCACCCATTTTCCCTGTGAAGGAAAAGTTTCCAGGGCAGGTTCCTCTTGTCAGTTGGTAGGGTTCCCTTGGGACTGTCAGGGAAGCACTGGTTTGAGGTGGGGGCAGGTTGGGTCTGGGACATATCTTTAATCGTATGGATATTTTGCAGGCGGCCGGCCACTCTGGGACAAAGGCCCTTGAAGACAAACACCAGCCCTTTTCCCTGTGAAGGAAAAGTTGCCAGCCCAGGTTCCTCTTGTCAGTTTACAGCGTTCTCTTGGGACTGTCAGGGCAGCACAAGTTTGTAGTGGGGGCAGGTTGGGTCTAGGACATATCTTTAATCGTTTGGAGTTTTTGGAGTCATCCGGCAACTCAGGGACAAAGGCCCTTGGAGACAAACACCGGCTGTATTCCCTGTGAAGGAAAAGTTGCCAGCCCTGGTTGCTGATGTCAGTTTTAGGGTTCCCTTGGGACTGTCAGGGAAGCACAGGTTTTGAGGTGGGGGCAGGTTGGGTCTGGGACATATCTTTAATCATTTGGATTTTCAGAGACGGCCGGCCACTCAAGGCCACAGGCCCCGAGAGACAAACACCAGCCCTTTTCCCTTTGAAGGAAAAATTGCCAGCCCAGATTCCTCATGTCAGTTTATAGCGTTCCCTTGGGACTGTCAGGGCAGCACAGATTTGTGGTGGGGGCAGGTTAGGTCTGGGAAATATCTTTAATCGTTTGGATTTTTTGGAGGCGGACGGCAACTCAAGGCCAAAGTCTCCTCGAGAAAAAGACCGGTCCTTGTCCCTGTAAGGAAAAGTTGCCGCTCCAGGTTGCTGATGTCTGCAGGTAGAGTTCCCTTGGGACTGTCAAGGCAGCACAGTTTTAATGTGGGGGCAGGTTGGGTCTGGGAAATATCTTTAATTGTTTGGATTTTTTGGAGGCGGCCGGCCAATCAGGGACAAAGGCCCCTGCAGGAAAACACCGGCCATTTTCCCTGGGAAGTAAAAGTGTCCAGCCCAGGATCCTGCTGTCACTTTGTAGGGTTCCCTAGGGACTGTCAGGGTAGCACAAGTTAGAGGTGGGGGCCGGTTGGGTCTGGGACTTATCCTTAATTGTTTGGATTTTTTGGAGGCGTCCGGCTACTCAGGGATACAGGCCCTTGGAGACAAACACCGGCCGTATTCCCTGTTAAGGAAAAGTTGCCAGCCCAGGTTCCTCATGTCACTTTGTAGTATTCTCTTGGGACTGTCAGGGCAGCACAAGTTTGTAGTGGGGACAGGTTAGGTCTCGGACATATCTTTAATCATTTGGATTTTTTGGAGGCGGCCGGCCACCCAAGGCCACAGGCTCCTTGAGAAAAACACCGGTCCTTTTCCCTGTAAGGAAACGTTGCCGGTCCAGGTTGCTGATGTCAGTTTGTAGGGTTCCCTTGGGACTGTCTGGACAGCACAGGTTTGAGGTGGGGGCAGGTTGGGTCTGGGACATATCTTTAATCGTTTGGATTTTTTGGAGGCGGACGGCAACTCAAGGCCAAAGGCTCCTCGAGAAAAAGACCGCTCCTTGTTCCTGTAAGGAAAAGTTGCCGGTCCAGGTTGCTGATGTCTGCAGGTAGAGTTCCCTTGGGACTGTCATGGCAGCACAGGTTTGAGGTGGGGGCAGGTTGGGTCTGGGAAATATCTTTAATCGTTTGGATTTTTTGGAGGCGTCCGGCCACTCTGGGACAAAGGCCCCTGCAGGAAAACACTGGACATTTTCCCTGGGAAGGAAAAGTGTCCAGCCCAGGTTCCTTCTGTCAGTTTGTAGGGTTCCCTTGGGACTGTCAGGGTAGCACAGGTCAGAGGTGGGGGTCGGTTGGGTCTGGGACATATCCTTAATCGTTTGGATTTCTTTGAGGTGTCCGGCTACTCAGGGACACAGGCCCTTGGAGACAAACACCGGCCCTTTTCCCTGTTAAGGAAAAGTGTCCAGCCCTGGTTGCTGATGTCAGTTTGTAGGGTTTCGTTTGTACTGTCTGGGAAGCACAGGTTTGAGGTGGGGGCAGGTTAGGTCTGGGACATATCCTTAATCATTTGGATTTTCAGAGGCGTTCGGCCACTCAAGGCCACAGGCCCCGAGAGACAAGCACAAGCCCTTTTCCCTGTGAAGGAAAAGTTGCCAGCCCCGGTTCCTCATTTCAGTTTATAGCGTTCTCTTGGGTCTGTCAGGGCAGCACAAGTTTGTGGTGGGCGCAGGTTAGGTCTGGGACATATCTTTAATCGTTTGGATTTTTTGGAGGCGGCCGGCCACCCAAGGACACAGTCTCCTCGAGAAAAAGACCGGTCCTTTTCCCTCTAAGCAAAAGTGGCCGGTCCAGGTTGCTGATGTCTGCAGGTAGAGTTCCCTTGGGACTGTCAGGGCAGCACAGGTTTGAGGTGGGGGCAGGTTGGGTCTGGGAAATATGTTTAATCGTTTGGATTTTTTGGAGGCGTCCGGCCACTCAGGGGCAAAGTCCCCTGCAGGAAAACACCGGCCCATTTTCCCTGTTAAGGAAAAGTGTCCAGCCCAGGTTCCTGCTGTCACTTTCTAGAGTTCCCTAGGGACTGTCAGGGTAGCACAGGTTAGAGGTGGGGGCCTGTTGGGTCTGGGACATATCTTTAATCGTTTGGATTTTTTGAGGCAGCCGGCCACTCAAGGCCAAAGGCCCTTGGAGACAAACACCGGCCGTATTCCCTGTTAAGGAAAAGTTGCCAGCCCAGGTTCCTCATGTCAGTTTATAGCGTTCTCTTGGGACTGTCAGGGCAGCACAAGTTTGTAGTGGGGGCAGGTTAGGTCTGGGACATATCTTTAATCGTTTGGATTTTTTGGAGGCGGCCGGCCACCCAAGGCCACAGGCTCCTCGAGAAAAAGACCGGTCCTTTTCCCTGTAAGGAAAAGTTGCCGGTCCAGGTTGCTGATGTCAGTTTGTAGGGTTCCCTTGGGACTGTGCGGACAGCACAGGTTTGAGGTGGGGGCAGGTTGGGTCTGGGACATATCTTTAATCGTTTGGATTTTTTGGAGGTGGACGGCAACTCAAGGCCAAAGGCTCCTCGAGAAAAAGACCGGTCCTTTTCCCTCTAAGCAAAAGTGGCCGGTCCAGGTTGCTGATGTCTGCAGGTAGAGTTCCCTTGGGACTGTCAGGGCAGCACAGGTTTGAGGTGGGGGCAGGTTGGGTCTGGGAAATATCTTAATCGTTTGGATTTTTTGGAGGCGTCCGGCCACTCAGGGGCAAAGTCCCCTGCAGGAAAACACCGGCCCATTTTCCCTGTTAAGGAAAAGTGTCCAGCCCAGGTTCCTGCTGTCACTTTCTAGAGTTCCCTAGGGACTGTCAGGGTAGCACAGGTTAGAGGTGGGGGCCTGTTGGGTCTGGGACATATCTTTAATCGTTTGGATTTTTTGAGGCAGCCGGCCACTCAAGGCCAAAGGCCCTTGGAGACAAACACCGGCCCTTTTCCCTCTTAAGGAAAAGTGGCCAGCCCAGGTTCCTCTTGTCAGTTTATAGGGTTCCCTTGGGACTGTCAAGGCAGCACAAGTTTGAGGTGGGGGTAGGTTAGGTCTGGGAAATATCTTTAATCGTTTGGATTTTTTGGAGGCGTCCGGCCACTCAAGGCCAAAGGCCCCTTCAGAAAAACACTGGCCATTTTTTCTTGGGAAGATATATGGTCAGCCCTGGTTCCTGCTGTCAGTTTATAGGGTTCCCTTGGGACTGTCAGGGAAGCACAGGTTTTGAGGTGGGGGCCGGTTGGGTCTGGGACATATCCTTAATCATTTGGATTTTCGGAGGCGGCCGGCCACTCAAGGCCACAGGCCCCGAGAGACAAACACCGGCCCTTTTCCCTGTGAAGGAAAAGTTGCCAGCACAGGTTCCTGATGTCAGTTTATAGGGTTCCCTTGGGACTGTCAAGGCAGCACAGGTTTGAGGTGGGGGCAGGTTGGGTCTGGGAAATATCTTTAGTCGTTTGGATTTTTTGGAGGCGTCCGGCCACTCAGGGACAAAGGTCCCTGCAAAAAAACACCGGCCATTTTCTTTGGGAAGGAAAAGTGTACAGCCCAGGATCCTGCTGTCAGTTTGTAGGGTTCCCTTGGGACTCTCAGGGTAGCACCGGTTAGAGGTGGGGGCCGGTAGGGTCTGGGACATACCCTTAATTTTTTGGATTTCTTTGAGGCGTCCGGCTACTCAGGGACACAGGCCCTTGGAGACAAACACCGGCCGTATTCCCTGTTAAGGAAAAGTTGCCAGCCCTGGTTGCTGATGTCAGTTTATAGCATTCTCTTGGGACTGTCAGGGCAGCACAAGTTTGTGGTGGGGGCAGGTTGAGTCTGGGAAATATCTTTAATCATATGGATTTTTTGGAGGCAGCCGGCCACTCAATGCCAAAGGCCCTTGGAGACAAACACCGGCCCTTTTCCCTGTTAAGGAAAAGTTGCCAGCCCAGGTTCCTCATGTCAGTTTATAGCATTCTCTTGGGACTGTCAGGGCAGCACAAGTTTGTGGTGGGGGCAGGTTAGGTCTGGGACATATTTTTAATCGTTTGGATTTTTTGGAGGCGGCCGGCCACCCAAGGCCACAGGCTCCTTGAGAAAAAGACCGGTCCTTTTCCCTCTAAGCAAAAGTGGCCGGTCCAGGTTGCTGATGTCTGCAGGTAGAGTTCCCTTGGGACTGTCAGGGCAGCACAGGTTTGAGGTGGGGGCAGGTTGGGTCTGGGAAATATGTTTAATCGTTTGGATTTTTTGGAGGCGTCCGGCCACTCAGGGGCAAAGTCCCCTGCAGGAAAACACCGGCCCATTTTCCCTGTTAAGGAAAAGTGTCCAGCCCAGGTTCCTGCTGTCACTTTCTAGAGTTCCCTAGGGACTGTCAGGGTAGCACAGGTTAGAGGTGGGGGCCTGTTGGGTCTGGGACATATCTTTAATCGTTTGGATTTTTTGAGGCAGCCGGCCACTCAAGGCCAAAGGCCCTTGGAGACAAACACCGGCCCTTTTCCCTGTTAAGGAAAAGTGGCCAGCCCAGGTTCCTCTTGTCAGTTTATAGGGTTCCCTTGGGACTGTCAAGGCAGCACAAGTTTGAGGTGGGGGTAGGTTAGGTCTGGGAAATATCTTTAATCGTTTGGATTTTTTGGAGGCGTCCGGCCACTCAAGGCCAAAGGCCCCTTCAGAAAAACACTGGCCATTTTTTCTTGGGAAGATATATGGTCAGCCCTGGTTCCTGCTGTCAGTTTATAGGGTTCCCTTGGGACTGTCAGGGAAGCACAGGTTAGAGGTGGGGGCCGGTAGGGTCTGGGACATACCCTTAATTTTTTGGATTTCTTTGAGGCGTCCGGCTACTCAGGGACACAGGCCCTTGGAGACAAACACCGGCCATATTCCCTGTTAAGGAAAAGTTGCCAGCCCTGGTTGCTGATGTCAGTTTATAGCATTCTCTTGGGACTGTCAGGGCAGCACAAGTTTGTGGTGGGGGCAGGTTGAGTCTGGGAAATATCTTTAATCATATGGATTTTTTGGAGGCGTCCAGCCACTCAATGCCAAAGGCCCTTGGAGACAAACACCGGCCCTTTTCCCTTTGAAGGAAAAGTTGCCAGCCCAGGTTCCTGTTGTCAGTTTATAGCATTCTCTTGGGACTGTCAGGGCAGCACAAGTTTGTGGTGGGGGCAGGTTAGGTCTGGGACATATTTTTAATCGTTTGGATTTTTTGGAGGCGGCCGGCCACCCAAGGCCACAGGCTCCTTGAGAAAAAGACCGGTCCTTTTCCCTTTGAAGGAAAAGTTGCCGGTCCAGGTTGCTGATGTCAGTTTGTAGGGTTCCCTTGGGACTGTGCGGGCAGCACAGGTTTGAGGTGGGGGCAGGTTGGGTCTGGGACATATCTTTAATCGTTTGGATTTTTTGGAGGCGGATGGCAACTCAAGGCCAAAGGCTCCTCGAGAAAAAGACCGGTCCTTTTCCCTCTGAGCAAAAGTGGCCGGTCCAGGTTGCTGATGTCTGCAGGTAGAGTTCCCTTGGGACTGTCAGGGAAGCACAGGTTTGAGGTGGGGGCAGGTTGGGTCTGGGAAATATCTTTAATCGTTTGGATTTTTTGGAGGCGTCCGGCCACTCAGGGACAACGTCCCCTGCAGGAAAACACCGGCCCATTTTCCCTGTTAAGGAAAAGTGTCCAGCCCAGGATCCTGCTGTCACTTTGTAGGGTTCCCTAGGGACTGTCAGGGTAGCACAGGTTAGAGGTTGGGGCCTGTTGGGTCTGGGACATATCTTTAATCGTTTGGATTTTTTGGAGGCGGCCGGCCACTCAAGGCCAAAGGCCCTTGGAGACAAACACCGGCCGTATTCCCTTTTAAGGAAAAGTTGCCAGCCCAGGTTCCTGATGTCAGTTTGTAGGGTTCCCTTGGGACTGTCAAGGCAGCACAGGTTTGAGGCGGGGGCCGGTTGGGTCTGGGACATATCCTTAATCATTTGGATTTTCAGAGGCGTCCGGCCACTCAAGGCCACAGGCCCCGAGAGACAAGCACAGGCCCTTTTCCCTGTGAAGGAAAAGTTGCCAGCCCCGGTTCCTCATGTCAGTTTATAGCGTTCTCTTGGGTCTGTCAGGGCAGCACAAGTTTGTGGTGGGCGCAGGTTAGGTCTGGGCATATCTTTAATCATTTGGATATTTTGGAGGCGGCCGTCTACCGTAAGGCCACAGTCTCCTCGAGAAAAAGACCGGTCCTTTTCCCTGTAAGGAAAAGCTGCCACTCCAGGTTGCTGATGTCTGCAGGTAGATTCCCTTGGGACAGTCAAGGCAGCACAGTTTTAATGTGGGGGCAGGTTGGGTCTGGGAAATATCTTTAATCGTTTGGATTTTTTGGAGGCGTCCAGCCACTCTGGGACAATGGCCCCTGCAGGAAAACACTGGACATTTTCCCTGGGAAGGAAAAGTGTACAGCCCAGGATCCTGCTGGCACTTTGTAGGGTTCCCTAGGGACTGTCAGGGTAGCACAGGTTAGAGGTGGGGGCCTGTTGGATCTGGGACATACCCTGAATTTTTTGGATTTTTTGGAGGCGTCCGGCTACTCAGGGACAAAGACCCTTGGAGACAAACACCGGCCGTATTCCCTGTTAAGGAAAAGTTGCCAGCCCTGGTTGCTGATGTCAGTTTGTAGGGTTCACTTTGGACTGTCCCGGAAGCACAGGTTTTGAGGTGCGGGCAGGTTGGGTCTGGGACATATCTTTAATCATTTGGATTTTCGGAGGCAGCCGGCCACTCAAGGCCACCCGCCCCTAGAGACAAACACTGGCCCTTTTCCCTTTGAAGGAAAAGTTGCCAGCCCAGGTTCCTCATGTCAGTTTATAGCGTTCTCTTGGGACTGTCAGGGCAGCACAAGTTTGTGGTGGGCGCAGGTTAGGTCTGGGACATATCTTTAATCGTTTGGATTTTTTGGAGGCGGCCGGCCACCCAAGGACACAGTCTCCTCGAGAAAAAGACCGGTCCTTTTCCCTCTAAGCAAAAGTGGCCGGTCCAGGTTGCTGATGTCTGCAGGTAGAGTTCCCTTGGGACTGTCAGGGCAGCACAGGTTTGAGGTGGGGGCAGGTTGGGTCTGGGAAAGATGTATAATCGTTTGGATTTTTTGGAGGCGTCCGGCCACTTCGGGACAAAGTCCCCTGCAGGAAAACACCGGCCCATTTTCCCTGTTAAGGAAAAGTGTCCAGCCCAGGTTCCTGCTGTCACTTTCTAGAGTTCCCTAGGGACTGTCAGGGTAGCACAGGTTAGAGGTGGGGGCCTGTTGGGTCTGGGACATATCTTTAATCGTTTGGATTTTTTGAGGCAGCCGGCCACTCAAGGCCAAAGGCCCTTGGAGACAAACACCGGCCGTATTCCCTGTTAAGGAAAAGTTGCCAGCCCAGGTTCCTCATGTCAGTTTATAGCGTTCTCTTGGGACTGTCAGGGCAGCACAAGTTTGTAGTGGGGGCAGGTTAGGTCTGGGACATATCTTTAATCGTTTGGATTTTTTGGAGGCGGCCGGCCACCCAAGGCCACAGGCTCCTCGAGAAAAAGACCGGTCCTTTTCCCTGTAAGGAAAAGTTGCCGGTCCAGGTTGCTGATGTCAGTTTGTAGGGTTCCCTTGGGACTGTGCGGACAGCACAGGTTTGAGGTGGGGGCAGGTTGGGTCTGGGACATATCTTTAATCGTTTGGATTTTTTGGAGGTGGACGGCAACTCAAGGCCAAAGGCTCCTCGAGAAAAAGACCGGTCCTTTTCCCTCTAAGCAAAAGTGGCCGGTCCAGGTTGCTGATGTCTGCAGGTAGAGTTCCCTTGGGACTGTCAGGGCAGCACAGGTTTGAGGTGGGGGCAGGTTGGGTCTGGGAAATATCTTAATCGTTTGGATTTTTTGGAGGCGTCCGGCCACTCAGGGGCAAAGTCCCCTGCAGGAAAACACCGGCCCATTTTCCCTGTTAAGGAAAAGTGTCCAGCCCAGGTTCCTGCTGTCACTTTCTAGAGTTCCCTAGGGACTGTCAGGGTAGCACAGGTTAGAGGTGGGGGCCTGTTGGGTCTGGGACATATCTTTAATCGTTTGGATTTTTTGAGGCAGCCGGCCACTCAAGGCCAAAGGCCCTTGGAGACAAACACCGGCCCTTTTCCCTCTTAAGGAAAAGTGGCCAGCCCAGGTTCCTCTTGTCAGTTTATAGGGTTCCCTTGGGACTGTCAAGGCAGCACAAGTTTGAGGTGGGGGTAGGTTAGGTCTGGGAAATATCTTTAATCGTTTGGATTTTTTGGAGGCGTCCGGCCACTCAAGGCCAAAGGCCCCTTCAGAAAAACACTGGCCATTTTTTCTTGGGAAGATATATGGTCAGCCCTGGTTCCTGCTGTCAGTTTATAGGGTTCCCTTGGGACTGTCAGGGAAGCACAGGTTTTGAGGTGGGGGCCGGTTGGGTCTGGGACATATCCTTAATCATTTGGATTTTCGGAGGCGGCCGGCCACTCAAGGCCACAGGCCCCGAGAGACAAACACCGGCCCTTTTCCCTGTGAAGGAAAAGTTGCCAGCACAGGTTCCTGATGTCAGTTTATAGGGTTCCCTTGGGACTGTCAAGGCAGCACAGGTTTGAGGTGGGGGCAGGTTGGGTCTGGGAAATATCTTTAGTCGTTTGGATTTTTTGGAGGCGTCCGGCCACTCAGGGACAAAGGTCCCTGCAAAAAAACACCGGCCATTTTCTTTGGGAAGGAAAAGTGTACAGCCCAGGATCCTGCTGTCAGTTTGTAGGGTTCCCTTGGGACTCTCAGGGTAGCACCGGTTAGAGGTGGGGGCCGGTAGGGTCTGGGACATACCCTTAATTTTTTGGATTTCTTTGAGGCGTCCGGCTACTCAGGGACACAGGCCCTTGGAGACAAACACCGGCCGTATTCCCTGTTAAGGAAAAGTTGCCAGCCCTGGTTGCTGATGTCAGTTTATAGCATTCTCTTGGGACTGTCAGGGCAGCACAAGTTTGTGGTGGGGGCAGGTTGAGTCTGGGAAATATCTTTAATCATATGGATTTTTTGGAGGCAGCCGGCCACTCAATGCCAAAGGCCCTTGGAGACAAACACCGGCCCTTTTCCCTGTTAAGGAAAAGTTGCCAGCCCAGGTTCCTCATGTCAGTTTATAGCATGATCTTGGGACTGTCAGGGCAGCACAAGTTTGTGGTGGGGGCAGGTTAGGTCTGGGACATATTTTTAATCGTTTGGATTTTTTGGAGGCGGCCGGCCACCCAAGGCCACAGGCTCCTTGAGAAAAAGACCGGTCCTTTTCCCTTTGAAGGAAAAGTTGCCGGTCCAGGTTGCTGATGTCAGTTTGTAGGGTTCCCTTGGGACTGTCTGGACAGCACAGGTTTGAGGTGGGGGCAGGTTGGGTCTGGGAAATATCTTTAATAGTTTGGATTTTTTGGAGGCGGACGGCAACTCAAGGCCAAAGGCTCCTCGAGAAAAAAACCGCTCCTTGTTCCTGTAAGGAAAAGTTGCCGGTCCAGGTTGCTGATGTCTGCAGGTAGAGTTCCCTTGGGACTGTCTGGGAAGCACAGGTTTGAGGTGGGGGCAGGTTGGGTCTGGGAAATATCTTTAATCGTTTGGGTTTTTTGGAGGCGTCCGGCCACTCAGGGACAACGTCCCCTGCAGGAAAACAACGGCCCATTTTCCCTGTTAAGGAAAAGTGTCCAGCCCAGGATCCTGCTGTCACTTTGTAGGGTTCCCTAGGGACTGTCAGGGTAGCACAGGTTAGAGGTGGGGGCCTGTTGGGTCTGGGACATATCTTTAATCGTTTGGATTTTTTGGAGGCGGCCGGCCACTCAAGGCCAAAGGCCCTTGGAGACAAACACCGGCCCTTTTCCCTGTTAAGGAGAAGTTGCCAGCCCAGGTTCCTGATTTCAGTTTATAGGGTTCCCTTGGGACTGTCAAGGCAGCACAGGTTTGAGGCGGGGGCCGGTTGGGTCTGGGACATACCCTTAATCATTTGGATTTTCAGAGGCGTCCGGCCACTCAAGGCCACAGGCCCCGAGAGACAAGCACAGGCCCTTTTCCCTGTGAAGGAAAAGTTGCCAGCCCCGGTTCCTCATGTCAGTTTATAGCGTTCTCTTGGGTCTGTCAGGGCAGCTCAAGTTTGTGGTGGGCGCAGGATAGGTCTGGGGCATATCTTTAATCATTTGGATATTTTGGAGACGGCCGTCTACCGTAAGGCCACAGTCTCCTCGAGAAAAAGACCGGTCCTTTTCCCTATAAGGAAAAGTTGCCATCCCTGGTTGCTGATGTCTGCAGGTAGATTCCCTTGGGACTGTCAAGGCAGCACAGTTTTAATGTGGGGGCAGGTTGGGTCTGGGAAATATCTTTAATCGTTTGGATTTTTTGGAGGCGTCCAGCCACTCTGGGACAATGGCCCCTGCAGGAAAACACTGGACATTTTCCCTGGGAAGGAAAAGTGTACAGCCCAGGATCCTGCTGTCACTTTGTAGGGTTCCCTAGGGACTGTCAGGGTAGCACAGGTTAGAGGTGGGGGCCTGTTGGGTCTGGGACTTATCCTTTATTGTTTGGATTTTTTGGAGGCGTCCGGCTACTCAGGGACAAAGACCCTTGGAGACAAACACCGGCCGTATTCCCTGTTAAGGAAAAGTTGCCAGCCCTGGTTGCTGATGTCAGTTTGTAGGGTTCACTTTGGACTGTCCCGGAAGCAGAGGTTTTGAGGTGCGGGCAGGTTGGGTCTGGGACATATCTTTAATCGTTTGGATTTTTTGAGGCAGCCGGCCACTCAAGGCCACCCGCCCCTAGAGACAAACACCGGCCCTTTTCCCTTTGAAGGAAAAGTTGCCAGCCCTGGTTCCTCATGTCAGTTTATAGCGTTCTCTTGGGACTGTCAGGGCAGCACAAGTTTGTAGTGGGGGCAGGTTAGGTCTGGGACATATCTTTAATCGTTTGGATTTTTTGGAGGCGGCCGGCCACCCCAGGCCACAGTCTCCTCGAGAAAAAGACCGGTCCTTTTCCCTCTAAGCAAAAGTGGCCGGTCCAGGTTGCTGATGTCTGCAGGTAGAGTTCCCTTGGGACTGTCAGGGCAGCACAGGTTTGAGGTGGGGGCAGGTTGGGTCTGGGAAATATCTTAATCGTTTGGATTTTTTGGAGGCGTCCGGCCACTCAGGGGCAAAGTCCCCTGCAGGAAAACACCGGCCCATTTTCCCTGTTAAGGAAAAGTGTCCAGCCCAGGTTCCTGCTGTCACTTTCTAGAGTTCCCTAGGGACTGTCAGGGTAGCACAGGTTAGAGGTGGGGGCCTGTTGGGTCTGGGACATATCTTTAATCGTTTGGATTTTTTGAGGCAGCCGGCCACTCAAGGCCAAAGGCCCTTGGAGACAAACATCGGCCCTTTTCCCTCTTAAGGAAAAGTGGCCAGCCCAGGTTCCTCTTGTCAGTTTATAGGGTTCCCTTGGGACTGTCAAGGCAGCAAAAGTTTGAGGTGGGGGTAGGTTAGGTCTGGGAAATATCTTTAATCGTTTGGATTTTTTGGAGGCGTCCGGCCACTCAAGGCCAAAGGCCCCTTCAGAAAAACACTGGCCATTTTTTCTTGGGAAGATATATGGTCAGCCCTGGTTCCTGCTGTCAGTTTATAGGGTTCCCTTGGGACTGTCAGGGAAGCACAGGTTTTGAGGTGGGGGCCGGTTGGGTCTGGGACATATCCTTAATCATTTGGATTTTCGGAGGCGGCCGGCCACTCAAGGCCACAGGCCCCGAGAGACAAACACCGGCCCTTTTCCCTGTGAAGGAAAAGTTGCCAGCACAGGTTCCTGATGTCAGTTTATAGGGTTCCCTTGGGACTGTCAAGGCAGCACAGGTTTGAGGTGGGGGCAGGTTGGGTCTGGGAAATATCTTTAGTCGTTTGGTTTTTTTGGAGGCGTCCGGCCACTCAGGGACAAAGGTCCCTGCAAAAAAACACCGTCCATTTTCCTTGGGAAGGAAAAGTGTACAGCCCAGGATCCTGCTGTCAGTTTGTAGGGTTCCCTTGGGACTCTCAGGGTAGCACCGGTTAGAGGTGGGGGCCGGTAGGGTCTGGGACATACCCTTAATTTTTTGGATTTCTTTGAGGCGTCCGGCTACTCAGGGACACAGGCCCTTGGAGACAAACACCGGCCGTATTCCCTGTTAAGGAAAAGTTGCCAGCCCTGGTTGCTGATGTCAGTTTATAGCATTCTCTTGGGACTGTCAGGGCAGCACAAGTTTGTGGTGGGGGCAGGTTGAGTCTGGGAAATATCTTGAATCATATGGATTTTTTGGAGGCGTCCGGCCACTCAATGCCAAATGCCCTTGGAGACAAACACCGGCCCTTTTCCCTGTTAAGGAAAGGTTGCCAGCCCAGGTTCCTCATGTCAGTTTATAGCATTCTCTTGGGACTGTCAGGGCAGCACAAGTTTGTGGTGGGGGCAGGTTAGGTCTGGGACATATTTTTAATCGTTTGGATTTTTTGGAGGCGGCCGGCCACCCAAGGCCACAGGCTCCTTGAGAAAAAGACCGGTCCTTTTCCCTTTGAAGGAAAAGTTGCCGGTCCAGGTTGCTGATGTCAGTTTGTAGGGTTCCCTTGGGACTGTCTGGACAGCACAGGTTTGAGGTGGGGGCAGGTTGGGTCTGGGAAATATCTTTAATAGTTTGGATTTTTTGGAGGCGGACGGCAACTCAAGGCCAAAGGCTCCTCGAGAAAAGCTCCTTGTTCCTGTAAGGAAAAGTTGCCGGTCCAGGTTGCTGATGTCTGCAGGTAGAGTTCCCTTGGGACTGTCTGGGAAGCACAGGTTTGAGGTGGGGGCAGGTTGGGTCTGGGAAATATCTTTAATCGTTTGGATTTTTTGGAGGCGTCCGGCCACTCAGGGACAACGTCCCCTGCAGGAAAACAACGGCCCATTTTCCCTGTTAAGGAAAAGTGTCCAGCCCAGGATCCTGCTGTCACTTTGTAGGGTTCCCTAGGGACTGTCAGGGTAGCACAGGTTAGAGGTGGGGGCCTGTTGGGTCTGGGACATATCTTTAATCGTTTGGATTTTTTGGAGGCGGCCGGCCACTCAAGGCCAAAGGCCCTTGGAGACAAACACCGGCCCTTTTCCCTGTTAAGGAGAAGTTGCCAGCCCAGGTTCCTGATTTCAGTTTATAGGGTTCCCTTGGGACTGTCAAGGCAGCACAGGTTTGAGGCGGGGGCCGGTTGGGTCTGGGACATATCCTTAATCATTTGGATTTTCAGAGGCGTCCGGCCACTCAAGGCCACAGGCCCCGAGAGACAAGCACAGGCCCTTTTCCCTGTGAAGGAAAAGTTTCCAGCCCCGGTTCCTCATGTCAGTTTATAGCGTTCTCTTGGGTCTGTCAGGGCAGCTCAAGTTTGTGGTGGGCGCAGGATAGGTCTGGGGCTATCATTTGGATATTATGGAGCATTTAATCATGGCGTCCGGCCACTCAAGGCCAAAGGCCCTTGGAGACAAACACCGGCCCTTTTCCCTGTGAAGGAAAAGTTGCCAGCCCCGGTTCCTCATGTCAGTTTATAGGGTTCTCTTGGGTCTGTCAGGGCAGCACAAGTTTGTGGTGGGCGCAGGTTAGGTCTGGGGCATATCTTTAATCATTTGGATATTTTGGAGACGGCCGTCTACCGTAAGGCCACAGGCTCCTCGAGAAAAAGACCGGTCCTTTTCCCTGTAAGGAAAAATTGCCGCTCCAGGTTGCTGATGTCTGCAGGTAGATTCCCTTGGGACTGTCAAGGCAGCACAGTTTTAATGTGGGGGCAGGTTGGGTCTGGGAAATATCTTTAATCGTTTGGATTTTTTGGAGGCGTCCGGCCACTCTGGGACAATGGCCCCTGCAGGAAAACACTGGACATTTTCCCTGGGAAGGAAAAGTGTCCAGCCCAGGATCCTGCTGTCACTTTGTAGGGTTCCCTAGGGACTGTCAGGGTAGCACAGGTTAGAGGTTGGGGCCTGTTGGGTCTGGGACTTATCCTTAATTGTTTGGATTTTTTGGAGGCGTCCGGCTACTCAGGGACAAAGACCCTTGGAGACAAACACCGGCCGTATTCCCTGTTAAGGAAAAGTTGCCAGCCCTGGTTGCTGATGTCAGTTTATAGCATTCTCTTGGGACTGTCAGGGCAGCACAAGTTTGTGGTGGGGGCAGGTTGAGTCTGGGAAATATCTTTAATCATATGGATTTTTTGGAGGCAGCCGGCCACTCAATGCCAAAGGCCCTTGGAGACAAACACCGGCCCTTTTCCCTGTTAAGGAAAAGTTGCCAGCCCAGGTTCCTGATGTCAGTTTATGGCATTCTCTTGGGACTGTCAGGGCAGCACAAGTTTGTGGTGGGGGCAGGTTAGGTCTGGGACATATCTTTAATCGTTTGGATTTTTTGGAGGCGGCCGGCCACCCAAGGCCACAGGCTCCTTGAGAAAAAGACCGGTCCTTTTCCCTTTGAAGGAAAAGTTGCCAGTCCAGGTTGCTGATGTCAGTTTGTAGGGTTCCCTTGGGACTGTCGGGGCAGCACAGCTTTTGAGTTGGGGGCAGGTTGGGGCTGGGATATATCTTTAATCGTTTGGATTTTTTGGAGGCGGACGGCAACTCAAGGCCCAAGGCTCCTCGAGAAAAAACCGGTCCTTGTCCCTGTAAGGAAAAGTTGCCGGTCCAGGTTGCTGATGTCTGCAGGTAGAGTTCCCTTGGGACTGTCAGGGAAGCACAGGTTTGAGTTGGGGGCAGGTTGGGTCTGGGAAATATCTTTAATCGTTTGGATTTTTTGGAGGCGTCCGGCCACTCAGGGACAACGTCCCCTGCAGGAAAACAACGGCCCATTTTCCCTGTTAAGGAAAAGTGTCCAGCCCAGGATCCTGCTGTCACTTTGTAGGGTTCCCTAGGGACTGTCAGGGTAGCACAGGTTAGAGGTGGGGGCCTGTTGGGTCTGGGACATATCTTTAATCGTTTGGATTTTTTGGAGGCGGCCGGCCACTCAAGGCCAAAGGCCCTTGGAGACAAACACCGGCCCTTTTCCCTGTTAATGAAAAGTTGCCAGCCCAGGTTCCTGATGTCAGTTTATAGGGTTCCCTTGGGACTGTCAAGGCAGCACAGGTTTGAGGCGGGGGCCGGTTGGGTCTGGGACATATCCTTAATCATTTGGATTTTCAGAGGCGTCCGGCCACTCAAGGCCAAAGGCCCTTGGAGACAAACACCGGCCCTTTTCCCTGTGAAGGAAAAGTTGCCAGTCCCGGTTCCTCATGTCAGTTTATAGGGTTCTCTTGGGTCTGTCAGGGCAGCACAAGTTTGTGGTGGGCGCAGGTTAGGTCTGGGACATATCTTTAATCGTTTGGATTTTTTGGAGGCGGCCGGCCACCCAAGGCCACAGTCTCCTCGAGAAAAAGACCGGTCCTTTTCCCTGTAAGGAAAAGTTGCCGGTCCAGGTTGCTGATGTCAGTTTGTAGGGTTCCCTTGGGACTGTGCGGACAGCACAGGTTTGAGGTGGGGGCAGGTTGGGTCTGGGACATATCTTTAATTGTTTGGATTTTTTGGAGGCGGACGGCAACTCAAGGCCAAAGGCTCCTCGAGAAAAACCGGTCCTTGTCCCTGAAAGGAAAAGTTGCCGGTCCAGGTTGCTGATGTCTGCAGGTAGAGTTCCCTTGGGACTGTCAGGGCAGCACAGGTTTGAGGTGGGGGCAGGTTGGGTCTGGGAAATATGTTTAATCGTTTGGATTTTTTGGAGGCGTCCGGCCACTCAGGGGCAAAGTCCCCTGCAGGAAAACACCGGCCCATTTTCCCTGGGAAGGAAAAGTGTCCAGCCCAGGTTCCTGCTGTCACTTTCTAGAGTTCCCTAGGGACTGTCAGGGTAGCACAGGTTAGAGGTGGGGGCCTGTTGGGTCTGGGACATATCTTTAATCGTTTGGATTTTTTGAGGCAGCCGGCCACTCAAGGCCAAAGGCCCTTGGAGACAAACACCGGCCCTTTTCCCTCTTAAGGAAAAGTGGCCAGCCCAGGTTCCTCTTGTCAGTTTATAGGGTTCCCTTGGGACTGTCAAGGCAGCACAGGTTTGAGGTGGGGGTAGGTTAGGTCTGGGAAATATCTTTAATCGTTTGGATTTTTTGGAGGCGTCCGGCCACTCAAGGCCAAAGGCCCCTTCAGAAAAACACTGGCCATTTTTTCTTGGGAAGATATATGGTCAGCCCTGGTTCCTGCTGTCAGTTTATAGGGTTCCCTTGGGACTGTCAGGGAAGCACAGGTTTTGAGGTGGGGGCCGGTTGGGTCTGGGACATATCCTTAATCATTTGGATTTTCGGAGGCGGCCGGCCACTCAAGGCCACAGGCCCCGAGAGACAAACACCGGCCCTTTTCCCTGTGAAGGAAAAGTTGCCAGCACAGGTTCCTGATGTCAGTTTATAGGGTTCCCTTGGGACTGTCAAGGCAGCACAGGTTTGAGGTGGGGGCAGGTTGGGTCTGGGAAATATCTTTAGTCGTTTGGTTTTTTTGGAGGCGTCCGGCCACTCAGGGACAAAGGTCCCTGCAAAAAAACACCGGCCATTTTCCTTGGGAAGGAAAAGTGTCTAGCCCAGGATCCTGCTGTCACTTTGTAGGGTTCCCTACGGACTGTCAGGGTAGCACAGGTTAGAGGTGGGGGCCGGTAGGGTCTGGGACATACCCTTAATTTTTTGGATTTCTTTGAGGCGTCCGGCTACTCAGGGACACAGGCCCTTGGAGACAAACACCGGCCGTATTCCCTGTTAAGGAAAAGTTGCCAGCCCTGGTTGCTGATGTCAGTTTATAGCATTCTCTTGGGACTGTCAGGGCAGCACAAGTTTGTGGTGGGGGCAGGTTGAGTCTGGGAAATATCTTTAATCATATGGATTTTTTGGAGGCGTCCGGCCACTCAATGCCAAAGGCCCTTGGAGACAAACACCGGCCCTTTTCCCTGTTAAGGAAAAGTTGCCAGCCCAGGTTCCTGATGTCAGTTTATGGCATTCTCTTGGGACTGTCAGGGCAGCACAAGTTTGTGGTGGGGGCAGGTTAGGTCTGGGACATATCTTTAATCGTTTGGATTTTTTGGAGGCGGCCGGCCACCCAAGGCCACAGGCTCCTTGAGAAAAAGACCGGTCCTTTTCCCTTTGAAGGAAAAGTTGCCAGTCCAGGTTGCTGATGTCAGTTTGTAGGGTTCCCTTGGGACTGTCGGGGCAGCACAGCTTTTGAGTTGGGGGCAGGTTGGGTCTGGGATATATCTTTAATCGTTTGGATTTTTTGGAGGCGGACGGCAACTCAAGGCCCAAGGCTCCTCGAGAAAAAACCGGTCCTTGTCCCTGTAAGGAAAAGTTGCCGGTCCAGGTTGCTGATGTCTGCAGGTAGAGTTCCCTTGGGACTGTCAGGGAAGCACAGGTTTGAGTTGGGGGCAGGTTGGGTCTGGGAAATATCTTTAATCGTTTGGATTTTTTGGAGGCGTCCGGCCACTCAGGGACAACGTCCCCTGCAGGAAAACAACGGCCCATTTTCCCTGTTAAGGAAAAGTGTCCAGCCCAGGATCCTGCTGTCACTTTGTAGGGTTCCCTAGGGACTGTCAGGGTAGCACAGGTTAGAGGTGGGGGCCTGTTGGGTCTGGGACATATCTTTAATCGTTTGGATTTTTTGGAGGCGGCCGGCCACTCAAGGCCAAAGGCCCTTGGAGACAAACACCGGCCCTTTTCCCTGTTAATGAAAAGTTGCCAGCCCAGGTTCCTGATGTCAGTTTATAGGGTTCCCTTGGGACTGTCAAGGCAGCACAGGTTTGAGGCGGGGGCCGGTTGGGTCTGGGACATATCCTTAATCATTTGGATTTTCAGAGGCGTCCGGCCACTCAAGGCCAAAGGCCCTTGGAGACAAACACCGGCCCTTTTCCCTGTGAAGGAAAAGTTGCCAGTCCCGGTTCCTCATGTCAGTTTATAGGGTTCTCTTGGGTCTGTCAGGGCAGCACAAGTTTGTGGTGGGCGCAGGTTAGGTCTGGGGCATATCTTTAATCATTTGGATATTTTGGAGGCGGCCGTCTACCGTAAGGCCACAGTCTCCTCGAGAAAAAGACCGGTCCTTTTCCCTATAAGGAAAAGTTGCCATCCCTGGTTGCTGATGTCTGCAGGTAGATTCCCTTGGGACTGTCAAGGCAGCACAGTTTTAATGTGGGGGCAGGTTGGGTCTGGGAAATATCTTTAATCGTTTGGATTTTTTGGAGGCGTCCGGCCACTCTGGGACAATGGCCCCTGCAGGAAAACACCGGCCCATTTTCCCTGGGAAGGAAAAGTGTCCAGCCCAGGATCCTGCTGTCACTTTGTAGGGTTCCCTAGGGACTGTCAGGGTAGCACAGGTTAGAGGTTGGGGCCTGTTGGGTCTGGGACTTATCCTTAATTGTTTGGATTTTTTGGAGGCGTCCGGCTACTCAGGGACAAAGACCCTTGGAGACAAACACCGGCCGTATTCCCTGTTAAGGAAAAGTTGCCAGCCCTGGTTGCTGATGTCAGTTTGTAGGGTTCACTTTGGACTGTCCCGGAAGCACAGGTTTTGTGGTGCGGGCAGGTTGGGTCTGGGACATATCTTTAATCATTTGGATTTTCGGAGGCGGCCGGCCACTCAATGCCACCCGCCCCTAGAGACAAACACCGGCCCTTTTCCCTTTGAAGGAAAAGTTGCCAGCCCAGGTTTCTCATGTCAGTTTATAGCGTTCTCTTGGGACTGTCAGGGCAGCACAAGTTTGTGGTGGGCGCAGGTTAGGTCTGGGACATATCTTTAATCGTTTGGATTTTTTGGAGGCGGCCGGCCACCCAAGGCCACAGTCTCCTCGAGAAAAAGACCGGTCCTTTTCCCTGTAAGGAAAAGTTGCCGGTCCAGGTTGCTGATGTCAGTTTGTAGGGTTCCCTTGGGACTGTGCGGACAGCACAGGTTTGAGGTGGGGGCAGGTTGGGTCTGGGACATATCTTTAATTGTTTGGATTTTTTGGAGGCGGACGGCAACTCAAGGCCAAAGGCTCCTCGAGAAAAAACCGGTCCTTGTCCCTGAAAGGAAAAGTTGCCGGTCCAGGTTGCTGATGTCTGCAGGTAGAGTTCCCTTGGGACTGTCAGGGCAGCACAGGTTTGAGGTGGGGGCAGGTTGGGTCTGGGAAATATGTTTAATCGTTTGGATTTTTTGGAGGCGTCCGGCCACTCAGGGGCAAAGTCCCCTGCAGGAAAACACCGGCCCATTTTCCCTGGGAAGGAAAAGTGTCCAGCCCAGGTTCCTGCTGTCACTTTCTAGAGTTCCCTAGGGACTGTCAGGGTAGCACAGGTTAGAGGTGGGGGCCTGTTGGGTCTGGGACATATCTTTAATCGTTTGGATTTTTTGAGGCAGCCGGCCACTCAAGGCCACAGGCCCCGAGAGACAAACACCGGCCCTTTTCCCTGTGAAGGAAAAGTTGCCAGCACAGGTTCCTGATGTCAGTTTATAGGGTTCCCTTGGGACTGTCAAGGCAGCACAGGTTTGAGGTGGGGGCAGGTTGGGTCTGGGAAATATCTTTAGTCGTTTGGTTTTTTTGGAGGCGTCCGGCCACTCAGGGACAAAGGTCCCTGCAAAAAAACACCGGCCATTTTCCTTGGGAAGGAAAAGTGTCTAGCCCAGGATCCTGCTGTCACTTTGTAGGGTTCCCTACGGACTGTCAGGGTAGCACAGGTTAGAGGTGGGGGCCGGTAGGGTCTGGGACATACCCTTAATTTTTTGGATTTCTTTGAGGCGTCCGGCTACTCAGGGACACAGGCCCTTGGAGACAAACACCGGCCGTATTCCCTGTTAAGGAAAAGTTGCCAGCCCTGGTTGCTGATGTCAGTTTATAGCATTCTCTTGGGACTGTCAGGGCAGCACAGGTTAGAGGTGGGGGCCTGTTGGGTCTGGGACATATCTTTAATCGTTTGGATTTTTTGTGGCAGCCGGCCACTCAAGGCCAAAGGCCCTTGGAGACAAACACCGGCCCTTTTCCCTCTTAAGGAAAAGTGGCCAGCCCAGGTTCCTGATGTCAGTTTATGGCATTCTCTTGGGACTGTCAGGGCAGCACAAGTTTGTGGTGGGGGCAGGTTAGGTCTGGGACATATCTTTAATCGTTTGGATTTTTTGGAGGCGGCCGGCCACCCAAGGCCACAGGCTCCTTGAGAACAAGACCGGTCCTTTTCCCTTTGAAGGAAAAGTTGCCAGTCCAGGTTGCTGATGTCAGTTTGTAGGGTTCCCTTGGGACTGTCGGGGCAGCACAGCTTTTGAGTTGGGGGCAGGTTGGGTCTGGGACATATCTTTAATCGTTTGGATTTTTTGGAGGCGGACGGCAACTCAAGGCCAAAGGCTCCTCGAGAAAAAACCGGTCCTTGTCCCTGTAAGGAAAAGTTGCCGGTCCAGGTTGCTGATGTCTGCAGGTAGAGTTCCCTTGGGACTGTCAGGGAAGCACAGGTTTGAGTTGGGGGCAGGTTGGGTCTGGGAAATATCTTTAATCGTTTGGATTTTTTGGAGGCGTCCGGCCACTCAGGGACAACGTCCCCTGCAGGAAAACAACGGCCCATTTTCCCTGTTAAGGAAAAGTGTCCAGCCCAGGATCCTGCTGTCACTTTGTAGGGTTCCCTAGGGACTGTCAGGGTAGCACAGGTTAGAGGTGGGGGCCTGTTGGGTCTGGGACATATCTTTAATCGTTTGGATTTTTTGGAGGCGGCCGGCCACTCAAGGCCAAAGGCCCTTGGAGACAAACACCGGCCCTTTTCCCTGTTAATGAAAAGTTGCCAGCCCAGGTTCCTGATGTCAGTTTATAGGGTTCCCTTGGGACTGTCAAGGCAGCACAGGTTTGAGGCGGGGGCCGGTTGGGTCTGGGACATATCCTTAATCATTTGGATTTTCAGAGGCGTCCGGCCACTCAAGGCCAAAGGCCCTTGGAGACAAACACCGGCCCTTTTCCCTGTGAAGGAAAAGTTGCCAGTCCCCGTTCCTCATGTCAGTTTATAGGGTTCTCTTGGGTCTGTCAGGGCAGCACAAGTTTGTGGTGGGCGCAGGTTAGGTCTGGGGCATATCTTTAATCATTTGGATATTTTGGAGGCGGCCGTCTACCGTAAGGCCACAGTCTCCTCGAGAAAAAGACCGGTCCTTTTCCCTATAAGGAAAAGTTGCCATCCCTGGTTGCTGATGTCTGCAGGTAGATTCCCTTGGGACTGTCAAGGCAGCACAGTTTTAATGTGGGGGCAGGTTGGGTCTGGGAAATATCTTTAATCGTTTGGATTTTTTGGAGGCGTCCGGCCACTCTGGGACAATGGCCCCTGCAGGAAAACACCGGCCCATTTTCCCTGGGAAGGAAAAGTGTCCAGCCCAGGATCCTGCTGTCACTTTGTAGGGTTCCCTAGGGACTGTCAGGGTAGCACAGGTTAGAGGTTGGGGCCTGTTGGGTCTGGGACTTATCCTTAATTGTTTGGATTTTTTGGAGGCGTCCGGCTACTCAGGGACAAAGACCCTTGGAGACAAACACCGGCCGTATTCCCTGTTAAGGAAAAGTTGCCAGCCCTGGTTGCTGATGTCAGTTTGTAGGGTTCACTTTGGACTGTCCCGGAAGCACAGGTTTTGTGGTGCGGGCAGGTTGGGTCTGGGACATATCTTTAATCATTTGGATTTTCGGAGGCGGCCGGCCACTCAATGCCACCCGCCCCTAGAGACAAACACCGGCCCTTTTCCCTTTGAAGGAAAAGTTGCCAGCCCAGGTTTCTCATGTCAGTTTATAGGGTTCTCTTGGGACTGTCAGGGCAGCACAAGTTTGTGGTGGGCGCAGGTTAGGTCTGGGACATATCTTTAATCGTTTGGATTTTTTGGAGGCGGCCGGCCACCCAAGGCCACAGTCTCCTCGAGAAAAAGACCGGTCCTTTTCCCTGTAAGGAAAAGTTGCCGGTCCAGGTTGCTGATGTCAGTTTGTAGGGTTCCCTTGGGACTGTGCGGACAGCACAGGTTTGAGGTGGGGGCAGGTTGGGTCTGGGACATATCTTTAATTGTTTGGATTTTTTGGAGGCGGACGGCAACTCAAGGCCAAAGGCTCCTCGAGAAAAACCGGTCCTTGTCCCTGAAAGGAAAAGTTGCCGGTCCAGGTTGCTGATGTCTGCAGGTAGAGTTCCCTTGGGACTGTCAGGGCAGCACAGGTTTGAGGTGGGGGCAGGTTGGGTCTGGGAAATATGTTTAATCGTTTGGATTTTTTGGAGGCGTCCGGCCACTCAGGGGCAAAGTCCCCTGCAGGAAAACACCGGCCCATTTTCCCTGGGAAGGAAAAGTGTCCAGCCCAGGTTCCTGCTGTCACTTTCTAGAGTTCCCTAGGGACTGTCAGGGTAGCACAGGTTAGAGGTGGGGGCCTGTTGGGTCTGGGACATATCTTTAATCGTTTGGATTTTTTTGAGGCAGCCGGCCACTCAAGGCCAAAGGCCCTTGGAGACAAACACCGGCCCTTTTCCCTGTGAAGGAAAAGTTGCCAGCACAGGTTCCTGATGTCAGTTTATAGGGTTCCCTTGGGACTGTCAAGGCAGCACAGGTTTGAGGTGGGGGCAGGTTGGGTCTGGGAAATATCTTTAGTCGTTTGGTTTTTTTGGAGGCGTCCGGCCACTCAGGGACAAAGGTCCCTGCAAAAAAACACCGGCCATTTTCCTTGGGAAGGAAAAGTGTCTAGCCCAGGATCCTGCTGTCACTTTGTAGGGTTCCCTACGGACTGTCAGGGTAGCACAGGTTAGAGGTGGGGGCCGGTAGGGTCTGGGACATACCCTTAATTTTTTGGATTTCTTTGAGGCGTCCGGCTACTCAGGGACACAGGCCCTTGGAGACAAACACCGGCCGTATTCCCTGTTAAGGAAAAGTTGCCAGCCCTGGTTGCTGATGTCAGTTTATAGCATTCTCTTGG
>NW_027100176.1:40742-69403 GCF_031753505.1 Anomalospiza imberbis
GCCGGTGTTTCTCTTCAGGAACCTTTGTCCCAGAGTGGTCGGCCACCTCCAAAATGTCCAAACGATTAAAGATATGTCCCAGACCCAACCTGCCCCCACCTCAAATTTGTGCTGCCCCAACAGTCTCAAGAGAACTCTACAAACTGACATCAGGAACCTGGTCTAGCAACTTTTCGTTCAAAGGGAAAAGGGCCGGTGTTTGTCTTCAGGAGCCTGGGTCCCAGGGTGGCCGGCCGCCTCCAAAATATCCAAATGATTAAAGATATGTCCCAGACCCAACCTGCCCCCACTTCAAACCTGTGCTGCCCTGACAGTCCCAAGGGAACCCTACAAACTGACATCAGCAACCAGGGCTGGCAACTTTTCCTTCACAGGGAATACAGCCGGTGTTTGTCTCCAAGGACCTGGGGCCCTGAGTAGCCGGATGCCTCCAAAAAATCCAAACAATTAAGGATATGTCCCAGACCCAACCGGCCCCCACCTCTCACCTGTGCTACCCTGACAGTCCCAAGGGAACCCTTCAAAGTGACAGCAGGATCCTGGGCTGGACACTTTTCCTTCCCAGCGAAAATGGCCGGTGTTTTCCTGCAGGGACTTTGTCCCTGAGTGGCCGGACCCTTCCAAAAAATCCAAATGACTAAAGATATTTCCCAGAACTAATGTGCCCCCACCTCAAAGCTGAGCTGCCCTGACAGTCCCAAGGGAACCCTACCTGCTGACATCAGGAATCTGGGCTGACCATATTTCTATCCTAGAAAAAATTGCTTGTGTCTTCCTGCAGGGGCCTTTGTCCCTGAGTGGCCGGCCGCCTCCAAAAAATCCAAACGATTAAAGATATGTCCCAGACCAAATCTGCCCCCACCTCAAATTTGTGCTGCCCCGACAGTCTCCAGAGAACTCTACATGCAGACATCAGGAACCTGGGCTGGCAACTTTTCGTTCAAAGGGAAAAGGGCCGGTGTTTGTCTTCAGGAGCCTAGGTCCCAGGGTGGCCGGCCGCCTCCAAAATATCCAAACGATTAAAGATATGTCCCAGACCCAACCTGCCCCCACCTCAAACCTGTGCTGCCCTGACAGTCCAAAGGGAACCCTACAAACTGACATCAGCAACCAGGGCTGGCAACTTTTCCTTCACAGGGAATACGGCCGGTGTTTGTCTCCAAGGGCCTTTGTCCCTGAGTAGCTGGACGCCTCCAAAAAATCCAAACAATTAAGGATATGTCCCAGACCCAACCGGCCCCCACCTCAAACTTGTGCTTCCATGACCGTCCCAAGGGAACTCTAAAAACTGACAAGAGGAACCTGCCTTGGAAACTTTTCCTTCACTGGGAAAATGGGTGGTCTTTTTCTCCATGAGCCTTTGGCCTTGAGTGGCCGGCCTCCTCCAAAAAATCCAAACGATGAAGGATAGGTCCCAGACCCAACATTCCCCCACCTCAAAACCTGTGCTTCCCTGACAGTCCCAAGGGAACCCTACAAAGTGACAGCAGGAACCAGGGCTGACCTTTTATCTTTCCAAGAAAAATGCCAGTGTTTGTCTGAAGGGGCCTTTGGCCTTGACTGGCCAGACGCCTCCAAAAATCCAAATGATTAAAGATATTTCCCAGACCCAACCTGCCCCCACCTCAAACCTGTGCTTCCCTGACAGTCCCAAGGGAACCCTACAAACTGACATCAGCAACCAGGGCTGGCAACTTTTCCTTCACAGGGAAAAGGGCCGGTGTTTGTCTCCAAGGGCTTTTGGCCTTGAGTGGCCGGACGCCTCCAAAAAATCCAAACGATTAAAGATATTTCCCAGACCCAACCTGCCCCCACCTCAAAACTGTGCTGCCTTGACAGTCCAACGGGAACTCTACATGCAGACATCAGCAACCTGGACCGGCAACTTTTCCTTACAGGGACAAGGACCGGTCTTTTTCTCAAGGAGCCTGTGGCCTTGAGTGGCCGGCCGCCTCCAAAAAATCCAAACGATTAAAGATATATCCCAAACCTCACCTGCCCCCACCTCAAATTTGTGCTGCCCTGACAGTCCCAAGGGAACCCTACCTGCTGCCATCAAGAACCTGGGTTGACCATATTTCTTTCCTAGAAAATAATTGCTCGTGTCTTCCGGCAGGGGCCTTTATCCCTGAGTGGCCGGACGCCTCCAAAAAATCCAAACGATTAAAGATATCTCCCAGACCCAACCTGCCCCCACCTCAAACCTGTGCTTCCCTGACAGTCCCAAGGGAACCCTACAAACTGACATCAGCAACCTGGGCTGGCAACTTTTCCTTCACAGGGAAAAGGGCTGGTGTTTGTCTCCAGGAACCTTTGTTCCAGAGTGGCCGGTCACCTCCAAAATCTCCAAACGATTAAAGATATGTCCCAGACCCAACCTGCCCTGCACCTCAAATTTGTGCTGCCCCGACAGTCTCAAGACAACTCTACTAACTGACATCAGGAACCTGGTCTAGCAACTTTTCGTTCAAAGGGAAAAGGGCCGGTGTTTGTCTTCAGGAGCCTGGGTCCCAGGGTGGCCGGCCGCCTCCAAAAAATCCAAACGATTAAAGATATCTCCCAGACCCAACCTACCCCCACTTCAAACCTGTGCTGCCCTGACAGTCCCAAGGGAACCCTACAAACTGACATCAGCAACCAGGGCTGGCAACTTTTCCTTCACAGGGAATACGGCCGGTGTTTGTCTCCAAGGACCTGGGGCCCTGAGTAGCCGGATGCCTCCAAAAAATCCAAACAATTAAGGATATGTCCCAGACCCAACCGGCCCCCACCTCTCACCTGTGCTACCCTGACAGTCCCAAGGGAACCCTTCAAAGTGACAGCAGGATCCTGGGCTGGACACTTTTCCTTCCCAGGGAAAATGGGCCGGTGTTTTCCTGCAGGGGACTTTGTCCCTGAGTGGCCGGACGCCTCCAAAAAATCCAAACGATTAATGATATTTCCCAGACCCAACCTGCCCCCACCTCAAAACTGTGCTGCCTTGACAGTCCAACGGGAACTCTACATGCAGACATCAGGAATCTGGGCTGACCATATTTCTTTCCTAGAAAAAATTGCTTATGTCTTCCTGCAGGGGCCTTTGTCCCTGAGGGGCCGGCCGCCTCCAAAAAATCCAAATGATTAAAGATATGTCCCAGACCCAACCTGCCCTCACCACAAACTTGTGCTGCCCTGACAGTCCCAAGAGAACGCTATAAATTGACATGAGGAACCTGGGCTGGCAACTTTTCCTTCACAGGGAAAAGGGCCGGTGTTTTTCTTCAGGAGCCTGTGTCCCAGAGTGGCCGGCTGCCCCCAAAAAATCCAAATGATTAAAGATATGTCCCAGACCCAACCTGCCCTGCACCTCAAATTTGTGCTGCCCCGACAGTCTCAGGACAACTCTAATAACTGTCATCAGGAACCTGGTCTAGCAACTTTTCGTTCAAAGGGAAAAGGGCCGGTGTTTGTCTTCAGGAGCCTGGGTCCCAGGGTGGCCGGCCGCCTCCAAAATATCCAAACGATTAAAGATATGTCCCAGACCCAACCTACCCCCACCTCAAACCTGTGCTGCCCTGACAGTCCCAAGGGAACCCTACAAACTGACATCAGCAAAGGGGCTGGACACTTTTCCTTAACAGGGAAAGGGGCCGGTGTTTGTCTCCAAGGACCTGGGGCCCTGAGTAGCCGGATGCCTCCAAAAAATCCAAACAATTAAGGATATGTCCCAGACCCAACCGGCCCCCACCTCTCACCTGTGCTACCCTGACAGTCCCAAGGGAACCCTTCAAAGTGACAGCAGGATCCTGGGCTGGACACTTTTCCTTCCCGGGGAATACGGCCGGTGTTTTCCTGCAGGGGACTTTGTCCCTGAGTGGCCGGACGCCTCCAAAAAATCCAAACGATTAAAGATATTTCCCAGACCTCACCTGCCCCCACCACAAACGTGTGCTGCCCTGACAGTCCCAAGAGAACGCTATAAACTGACATGAGGAACCTGGGCTGGCAACTTTTCTTTACAGGGACAAGGACCGGTCTTTTTCTCCATGAGCCTGTGGCCTTGAGTGGCCGGCCGCCTCCAAAAAACCAAACGATTAAAGATATGTCCCAGACCCAACCTGCACCCACCTCAAATTTGTGCTGCCTTGACAGTCCCATAGGAACCCTAAAACTGACATCAGGAATCTGCCTTGGCAACTTTTCCTTCACAGGGAAAATGGGTGGTCTTTTTCTCCATGAGCCTTTAGCCTTGAGTGGCCCGCCGCCTCCAAAAAATCCAAACGATGAAGGATATGTCCCAGACCCAACCTACCCCCACCTCAAACCTGTGCTTCCCTGACAGTCCAAAGGGAACCCTACAAACTGACATCAGCAACAAGGGCTGGCAACTTTCCCTTAACAGGGAATACGGCCAGTGTTTGTCTCCAAGGGCCTTTGTCCCTGAGTAGCCGGATGTCTCCAAAAAATCCAAACGATTTAAGATATGTCCCAGACTTAATCTGCCCCCACCAGAAACTTGTGCTGCCCTGAAAGTCCCAAAGGAACCCTATAAACTGACAAGAGGAACCTGGGCTGGCAACATTTCCGTCACAGGGAAAAGGGCCGGTGTTTTGTCTTCAGGAACCTTTGTCCCAGAGTGGCCGGCCGCCTCCAAAATCTCCAAACGATTAAAGATATGTCCCAGACCCAACCTGCCCCCACCTCAAATTTGTGCTGCCCCGACAGTCTCAAGAGAACTCTACTAACTGACATCAGGAACCTGGTCTAGCAACTTTTCGTTCAAAGGGAAAAGGGCCGGTGTTTGTCTTCAGGAGCCTGGGTCCCAGGGTGGCCGGCCGCCTCCAAAATATCCAAACGATTAAAGATATGACCCAGACCCAACCTGCCCCCACTTCAAACCTGTGCTGCCCTGACAGTCCCAAGGGAACCCTACAAACTGACATCAGCAACCAGGGCTGGCAACTTTTCCTTCACAGGGAATACGGCCGGTGTTTGTCTCCAAGGGCCTTTGTCCCTGAGTAGCCGGATGCCTCCAAAAAATCCAAACAATTAAGGATATGTCCCAGACCCAACCGGCCCCCACCTCAAACTTCTGCTTCCATGACAGTCCCAAGGGAACTCTAAAAACTGACAAGAGGAACCTGCCTTGGAAACTTTACCTTCACTGGGAAAATGGGTGGTCTTTTTCTCCATGAGCCTTTGGCCTTGAGTGGCCGGCCTCCTCCAAAAAATCCAAACGATGAAGGATAGGTCCCAGACCAAACATTCCCCCACCTCTCACATGTGCTGCCCTGACAGTCCCAAGAGAACGCTATAAACTGACATGAGGAACCTGGGCTGGCAACTTTTCCTTCACAGGGAAAAGGGCTGGTGTTTGTCTCTCGGGGCCTGTGGCCCTGAGTGGCCGGCCGCCTCCAAAAATCCAAATGATTAAGGATATGTCCCAGACCCAACCTGCCCCAACCTCAAAACCTGTGCTTCCATGACAGTCCCAAGGGAACCCTACAAACTGACAGCAGGAACCAGGGCTGACCTTATATCTTTCCAAGAAAAAATGGCCAGTGTTTGTCTGAAGGGGCCTTTGGCCTTGACTGGCCAGACGCCTCCAAAAATCCAAATGATTACAGATATTTCCCAGACCCAACCTGCCCCCACCTCAAAACTGTGCTGCCTTGACAGTCCAACGGGAACTCTACATGCAGACATCAGCAACCAGGACCGGCAACTTTTCCTTACAGGGACAAGGACCGGTCTTTTTCTCAAGGAGCCTGTGGCCTTGAGTGGCCGGCCGCCTCCAAAAAATCCAAACGATTAAAGATATATCCCAAACCTCACCTGCCCCCACCTCAAATTTGTGCTGCCCTGACAGTCCCAAGGGAACCCTACCTGCTGACATCAAGAACCTGGGTTGACCATATTTCTTTCCTAGAAAATAATTGCTCGTGTCTTCCGGCAGGGGCCTTTATCCCTGAGTGGCCGGACGCCTCCAAAAAATCCAAACGATTAAAGATATCTCCCAGACCCAACCTGCCCCCACCTCAAACCTGTGCTTCCCTGACAGTCCCAAGGGAACCCTACAAACTGACATCAGCAACCTGGGCTGGCAACTTTTCCTTCACAGGGAAAAGGGCTGGTGTTTGTCTCCAGGAACCTTTGTCCCAGAGTGGCCGGCCACCTCCAAAATCTCCAAACGATTAAAGATATGTCCCAGACCCAACCTGCCCTGCACCTCAAATTTGTGCTGCCCCGACAGTCTCAAGACAACTCTACTAACTGACATCAGGAACCTGGTCTAGCAACTTTTCGTTCAAAGGGAAAAGGGCCGGTGTTTGTCTTCAGGAGCCTGGGTCCCAGGGTGGCCGGCCGCCTCCAAAAAATCCAAACGATTAAAGATATCTCCCAGACCCAACCTACCCCCACCTCAAACCTGTGCTGCCCTGACAGTCCCAAGGGAACCCTACAAACTGACATCAGCAACCAGGGCTGGCAACTTTTCCTTCACAGGGAATACGGCCGGTGTTTGTCTCCAAGGACCTGGGGCCCTGAGTAGCCGGATGCCTCCAAAAAATCCAAACAATTAAGGATATGTCCCAGACCCAACCGGCCCCCACCTCAAAACTGTGCTGCCTTGACAGTCCCAAGGGAACCCTTCAAAGTGACAGCAGGATCCTGGGCTGGACAATTTTCCTTCCCAGGGAAAATGGGCCGGTGTTTTCCTGCAGGGGACTTTGTCCCTGAGTGGCCGGACGCCTCCAAAAAATCCAAACGATTAATGATATTTCCCAGACCCAACCTGCCCCCACCTCAAAACTGTGCTGCCTTGACAGTCCAACGGGAACTCTACATGCAGACATCAGGAATCTGGGCTGACCATATTTCTTTCCTAGAAAAAATTGCTTATGTCTTCCTGCAGGGGCCTTTGTCCCTGAGTGGCCGGCCGCCTCCAAAAATCCAAATGATTAAAGATATGTCCCAGACCCAACCGGCCCTCACCACAAACTTGTGCTGCCCTGACAGTCCCAAGAGAACGCTATAAATTGACATGAGGAACCTGGGCTGGCAACTTTTCCTTCACCGGGAAATGGGCCGGTGTTTTTCTTCAGGAGCCTGTGACCCAGAGTGGCCGGCTGCCTCCAAAAAATCCAAATGATTAAAGATATGTCCCAGACCCAACCTGCCCTGCACCTCAAATTTGTGCTGCCCCGACAGTCTCAAGAGAACTCTACAAACTGACATCAGGAACCTGGTCTAGCAACTTTTCGTTCAAAGGGAAAAGGGCCGGTGTTTGTCTTCAGGAGCCTGGGTCCCAGGGTGGCCGGCCGCCTCCAAAATATCCAAACGATTAAAGATATGTCCCAGACCCAACCTACCCCCACCTCAAACCTGTGCTGCCCTGACAGTCCCAAGGGAACCCTACAAACTGACATCAGCAAAGGGGCTGGACACTTTTCCTTAACAGGGAAAAGGGCCGGTGTTTGTCTCCAAGGACCTGGGGCCCTGAGTAGCCGGATGCCTCCAAAAAATCCAAACAATTAAGGATATGTCCCAGACCCAACCGGCCCCCACCTCTCACCTGTGCTACCCTGACAGTCCCAAGGGAACCGTTCAAAGTGACAGCAGGATCCTGGGCTGGACACTTTTCCTTCCCGGGGAATAGGGCTGGTGTTTTCCTGCAGGGGACTTTGTCCCTGAGTGGCCGGACACCTCCAAAAAATCCAAACGATTAAAGATATTTCCCAGACCTCACCTGCCCCCACCTCAAACTTGTGCTGCCCTGACAGTCCCAAGAGAACGCTATAAACTGACATGAGGAACCTGGGCTGGCAACTTTTCTTTACAGGGACAAGGACCGGTCTTTTTCTCCATGAGCCTGTGGCCTTGAGTGGCCGGCCGCCTCCAAAAAACCAAACGATTAAAGATATGTCCCAGACCCAACCTGCCCCCACCTCAAATTTGTGCTGCCCTGACTGTCCAAAGGGAACCCTACAAACTGACATCAGCAACCAGGGCTGGCAACTTTTCCTTCACAGGGAAAAGGGCTGGTGTTTTTCTCCAAGGGCCTTTGGCCTAGAGTGGCCGGCCGCCTCCAAAAAATCCAAACGATTAAAGGTATGTCCCAGACATAACCTGCCCCCACCACAATCGTGTGCTGCCCTGACAGTCCCAAGAGAACGCTATAAACTGACATGAGGAACCTGGGCTGGCAACTTTTCCTTCAAAGGGAAAAGGGCCGGTGTTTGTCTCTCAGGGCCTGTGGCCTGGAGTGGCCGGCCGCCTCCAAAAATCCAAACGATTAAGGATATGTCCCAGACCCAACCTGCCCCCGCCTCAAAACCCTTCTTCCCTGACAGTCCAAGGGAACCCTACAAACTGACAGCAGGAACCAGGGCTGACCTTATATCTTTCCAAGAAAAAATGGCCAGTGTTTGTCTGAAGGGGCCTTTGGCCTTGAGTGGCCGGACGCCTCCAAAAATCCAAACGATTAAAGATATTTCCCAGACCCAACCTGCCCCCACCTCAAACCTGTGCTTCCCTGACAGTCCCAAGGGAACCCTACAAACTGACATCAGCAACCAGGTCTGGCAACTTTTCCTTCACAGGGAAAAGGGCCGGTGTTTTTCTCCAAGGGCCTTTGGCCTTGAGTGGCCGGACGCCTCCAAAAAATCCAAATGATTAAAGATATTTCCCAGACCCAACCTGCCCCCACCTCAAATTTGTGCTGCCCCGACAGTCCCTAGGAAAACCTACAAAGTGACAGCAGGAACCTGGGCTGGACACTTTTCCTTCACAGGGAAAAGGGCCGGTGTTTTCCTGCAGGGGCCTTTCTCCCTGAGTAGCCGGATGCCTCCAAAAAATCCAAACAATTAAGGATATGTCCCAGACCCAACCTGCCCCCACCTCAAACCTCTGCTGCCTTGACAGTCCAACGGGAGCTCTACATGCAGACATCAGCAACCTGGACCAGCAACTTTTCCTTACAGGGAAAAGGAGCGGTCTTTTTCTCGAGGAGCCTGTGGCCTTTAGTGGCCGGCCGCCTCCAAAAAATCCAAACGATTAAAGATATGTCCCAGACCTAACCTGCCCCCACCTCAAATTTGTGCTGCCTTGACAGTCCCAAGGGAACCCTAAAACTGACATCAGGAATCTGCCTTGGCAACTTTTCCTTCACTGGGAAAATGGGTGGTCTTTTTCTCCATGAGCCTTTGGCCTTGAGTGGCCCGCCGCCTCCAAAATATCCAAACCATGAAGGATATGTCCCAGACCCAACCTGCCCCCACCTCAAACCTGTGCTTCCCTGACAGTCCAAAGGGAACCCTACAAACTGACATCAGCAACAAGGGCTGGCAACTTTCCCTTAACAGGGAATACGGCCAGTGTTTGTCTCCAAGGGCCTTTGTCCCTGAGTAGCCGGATGTCTCCAAAAAATCCAAACGATTTAAGATATGTCCCAGACTTAATCTGCCCCCACCAGAAACTTGTGCTGCCCTGAAAGTCCCAAAGGAACCCTATAAACTGACAAGAGGAACCTGGGCTGGCAACTTTTCCATCACAGGGAAAAGGGCCGGTGTTTCTCTTCAGGAACCTTTGTCCCAGAGTGGTCGGCCACCTCCAAAATGTCCAAACGATTAAAGATATGTCCCAGACCCAACCTGCCCCCACCTCAAATTTGTGCTGCCCCAACAGTCTCAAGAGAACTCTACAAACTGACATCAGGAACCTGGTCTAGCAACTTTTCGTTCAAAGGGAAAAGGGCCGGTGTTTGTCTTCAGGAGCCTGGGTCCCAGGGTGGCCGGCCGCCTCCAAAATATCCAAATGATTAAAGATATGTCCCAGACCCAACCTGCCCCCACTTCAAACCTGTGCTGCCCTGACAGTCCCAAGGGAACCCTACAAACTGACATCAGCAACCAGGGCTGGCAACTTTTCCTTCACAGGGAATACAGCCGGTGTTTGTCTCCAAGGACCTGGGCCCCTGAGTAGCCGGATGCCTCCAAAAAATCCAAACAATTAAGGATATGTCCCAGACCCAACCGGCCCCCACCTCTCACCTGTGCTACCCTGACAGTCCCAAGGGAACCCTTCAAAGTGACAGCAGGATCCTGGGCTGGACACTTTTCCTTCCCAGCGAAAATGGCCGGTGTTTTCCTGCAGGGACTTTGTCCCTGAGTGGCCGGACCCTTCCAAAAAATCCAAATGACTAAAGATATTTCCCAGAACTAATGTGCCCCCACCTCAAAGCTGAGCTGCCCTGACAGTCCCAAGGGAACCCTACCTGCTGACATCAGGAATCTGGGCTGACCATATTTCTATCCTAGAAAAAATTGCTTGTGTCTTCCTGCAGGGGCCTTTGTCCCTGAGTGGCCGGCCGCCTCCAAAAATCCAAACGATTAAAGATATGTCCCAGACCAAATCTGCCCCCACCTCAAACTTGTGCTGCCCTGACAGTCCCAAGAGAACGCTATAAACTGACATGAGGAACCTGGGCTGGCAACTTTTCCTTCACAGGGAAAAGGACTGGTGTTTTTCTTCAGGAGCCTGGGTCCTAGAGTGGCCGGCTGCCTCCAAAAAATCCAAATGATTAAAGATATGTCCCAGACCCAACCTGCCCCCACCTCAAATTTGTGCTGCCCCGACAGTCTCCAGAGAACTCTACATGCAGACATCAGGAACCTGGGCTGGCAACTTTTCGTTCAAAGGGAAAAGGGCCGGTGTTTGTCTTCAGGAGCCTAGGTCCCAGGGTGGCCGGCCGCCTCCAAAATATCCAAACGATTAAAGATATGTCCCAGACCCAACCTGCCCCCACCTCAAACCTGTGCTGCCCTGACAGTCCAAAGGGAACCCTACAAACTGACATCAGCAACCAGGGCTGGCAACTTTTCCTTCACAGGGAATACAGCCGGTGTTTGTCTCCAAGGGCCTTTGTCCCTGAGTAGCTGGACGCCTCCAAAAAATCCAAACAATTAAGGATATGTCCCAGACCCAACCGGCCCCCACCTCAAACTTGTGCTTCCATGACCGTCCCAAGGGAACTCTAAAAACTGACAAGAGGAACCTGCCTTGGAAACTTTTCCTTCACTGGGAAAATGGGTGGTCTTTTTCTCCATGAGCCTTTGGCCTTGAGTGGCCGGCCTCCTCCAAAAAATCCAAACGATGAAGGATAGGTCCCAGACCCAACATTCCCCCACCTCAAAACCTGTGCTTCCCTGACAGTCCCAAGGGAACCCTACAAAGTGACAGCAGGAACCAGGGCTGACCTTTTATCTTTCCAAGAAAAATGCCAGTGTTTGTCTGAAGGGGCCTTTGGCCTTGACTGGCCAGACGCCTCCAAAAATCCAAATGATTAAAGATATTTCCCAGACCCAACCTGCCCCCACCTCAAACCTGTGCTTCCCTGACAGTCCCAAGGGAACCCTACAAACTGACATCAGCAACCAGGGCTGGCAACTTTTCCTTCACAGGGAAAAGGGCCGGTGTTTGTCTCCAAGGGCCTTTGGCCTTGAGTGGCCGGACGCCTCCAAAAAATCCAAACGATTAAAGATATTTCCCAGACCCAACCTGCCCCCACC
This sequence comes from Anomalospiza imberbis, assembly GCF_031753505.1. Taxonomy (NCBI): domain Eukaryota; kingdom Metazoa; phylum Chordata; class Aves; order Passeriformes; family Viduidae; genus Anomalospiza; species Anomalospiza imberbis. The sequence goes on from NW_027100176.1 coordinate 52,289, forward strand.
TCAAAACTGTGCTGCCTTGACAGTCCAACGGGAACTCTACATGCAGACATCAGCAACCTGGACCGGCAACTTTTCCTTACAGGGACAAGGACCGGTCTTTTTCTCAAGGAGCCTGTGGCCTTGAGTGGCCGGCCGCCTCCAAAAAATCCAAACGATTAAAGATATATCCCAAACCTCACCTGCCCCCACCTCAAATTTGTGCTGCCCTGACAGTCCCAAGGGAACCCTACCTGCTGCCATCAAGAACCTGGGTTGACCATATTTCTTTCCTAGAAAAAAATTGCTCGTGTCTTCCGGCAGGGGCCTTTATCCCTGAGTGGCCGGACGCCTCCAAAAAATCCAAACGATTAAAGATATCTCCCAGACCCAACCTGCCCCCACCTCAAACCTGTGCTTCCCTGACAGTCCCAAGGGAACCCTACAAACTGACATCAGCAACCTGGGCTGGCAACTTTTCCTTCACAGGGAAAAGGGCTGGTGTTTGTCTCCAGGAACCTTTGTTCCAGAGTGGCCGGTCACCTCCAAAATCTCCAAACGATTAAAGATATGTCCCAGACCCAACCTGCCCTGCACCTCAAATTTGTGCTGCCCCGACAGTCTCAAGACAACTCTACTAACTGACATCAGGAACCTGGTCTAGCAACTTTTCGTTCAAAGGGAAAAGGGCCGGTGTTTGTCTTCAGGAGCCTGGGTCCCAGGGTGGCCGGCCGCCTCCAAAAAATCCAAACGATTAAAGATATCTCCCAGACCCAACCTACCCCCACCTCAAACCTGTGCTGCCCTGACAGTCCCAAGGGAACCCTACAAACTGACATCAGCAACCAGGGCTGGCAACTTTTCCTTCACAGGGAATACGGCCGGTGTTTGTCTCCAAGGACCTGGGGCCCTGAGTAGCCGGATGCCTCCAAAAAATCCAAACAATTAAGGATATGTCCTAGACCCAACCGGCCCCCACCTCTCACCTGTGCTACCCTGACAGTCCCAAGGGAACCCTTCAAAGTGACAGCAGGATCCTGGGCTGGACACTTTTCCTTCCCAGGGAAAATGGGCCGGTGTTTTCCTGCAGGGGACTTTGTCCCTGAGTGGCCGGACGCCTCCAAAAAATCCAAACGATTAAAGATATTTCCCAGACCTCACCTGCCCCCACCACAAACGTGTGCTGCCCTGACAGTCCCAAGAGAACGCTATAAACTGACATGAGGAACCTGGGCTGGCAACTTTTCTTTACAGGGACAAGGACCGGTCTTTTTCTCCATGAGCCTGTGGCCTTGAGTGGCCGGCCGCCTCCAAAAAACCAAACGATTAAAGATATGTCCCAGACCCAACCTGCACCCACCTCAAATTTGTGCTGCCTTGACAGTCCCATAGGAACCCTAAAACTGACATCAGGAATCTGCCTTGGCAACTTTTCCTTCACAGGGAAAATGGGTGGTCTTTTTCTCCATGAGCCTTTAGCCTTGAGTGGCCCGCCGCCTCCAAAAAATCCAAACGATGAAGGATATGTCCCAGACCCAACCTACCCCCACCTCAAACCTGTGCTGCCCTGACAGTCCAAAGGGAACCCTACAAACTGACATCAGCAACAAGGGCTGGCAACTTTCCCTTAACAGGGAATACGGCCAGTGTTTGTCTCCAAGGGCCTTTGTCCCTGAGTAGCCGGATGTCTCCAAAAAATCCAAACGATTTAAGATATGTCCCAGACTTAATCTGCCCCCACCAGAAACTTGTGCTGCCCTGAAAGTCCCAAAGGAACCCTATAAACTGACAAGAGGAACCTGGGCTGGCAACATTTCCGTCACAGGGAAAAGGGCCGGTGTTTGTCTTCAGGAACCTTTGTCCCAGAGTGGCCGGCCGCCTCCAAAATCTCCAAACGATTAAAGATATGTCCCAGACCCAACCTGCCCCCACCTCAAATTTGTGCTGCCCCGACAGTCTCAAGAGAACTCTACTAACTGACATCAGGAACCTGGTCTAGCAACTTTTCGTTCAAAGGGAAAAGGGCCGGTGTTTGTCTTCAGGAGCCTGGGTCCCAGGGTGGCCGGCCGCCTCCAAAATATCCAAACGATTAAAGATATGACCCAGACCCAACCTGCCCCCACTTCAAACCTGTGCTGCCCTGACAGTCCCAAGGGAACCCTACAAACTGACATCAGCAACCAGGGCTGGCAACTTTTCCTTCACAGGGAATACGGCCGGTGTTTGTCTCCAAGGGCCTTTGTCCCTGAGTAGCCGGATGCCTCCAAAAAATCCAAACAATTAAGGATATGTCCCAGACCCAACCGGCCCCCACCTCAAACTTCTGCTTCCATGACAGTCCCAAGGGAACTCTAAAAACTGACAAGCGGAACCTGCCTTGGAAACTTTACCTTCACTGGGAAAATGGGTGGTCTTTTTCTCCATGAGCCTTTGGCCTTGAGTGGCCGGCCTCCTCCAAAAAATCCAAACGATGAAGGATAGGTCCCAGACCAAACATTCCCCCACCTCTCACATGTGCTGCCCTGACAGTCCCAAGAGAACGCTATAAACTGACATGAGGAACCTGGGCTGGCAACTTTTCCTTCACAGGGAAAAGGGCTGGTGTTTGTCTCTCGGGGCCTGTGGCCCTGAGTGGCCGGCCGCCTCCAAAAATCCAAATGATTAAGGATATGTCCCAGACCCAACCTGCCCCAACCTCAAAACCTGTGCTTCCATGACAGTCCCAAGGGAACCCTACAAACTGACAGCAGGAACCAGGGCTGACCTTATATCTTTCCAAGAAAAAATGGCCAGTGTTTGTCTGAAGGGGCCTTTGGCCTTGACTGGCCAGACGCCTCCAAAAATCCAAATGATTACAGATATTTCCCAGACCCAACCTGCCCCCACCTCAAAACTGTGCTGCCTTGACAGTCCAACGGGAACTCTACATGCAGACATCAGCAACCAGGACCGGCAACTTTTCCTTACAGGGACAAGGACCGGTCTTTTTCTCAAGGAGCCTGTGGCCTTGAGTGGCCGGCCGCCTCCAAAAAATCCAAACGATTAAAGATATATCCCAAACCTCACCTGCCCCCACCTCAAATTTGTGCTGCCCTGACAGTCCCAAGGGAACCCTACCTGCTGACATCAAGAACCTGGGTTGACCATATTTCTTTCCTAGAAAATAATTGCTCGTGTCTTCCGGCAGGGGCCTTTATCCCTGAGTGGCCGGACGCCTCCAAAAAATCCAAACGATTAAAGATATCTCCCAGACCCAACCTGCCCCCACCTCAAACCTGTGCTTCCCTGACAGTCCCAAGGGAACCCTACAAACTGACATCAGCCACCTGGGCTGGCAACTTTTCCTTCACAGGGAAAAGGGCTGGTGTTTGTCTCCAGGAACCTTTGTCCCAGAGTGGCCGGCCACCTCCAAAATCTCCAAACGATTAAAGATATGTCCCAGACCCAACCTGCCCTGCACCTCAAATTTGTGCTGCCCCGACAGTCTCAAGACAACTCTACTAACTGACATCAGGAACCTGGTCTAGCAACTTTTCGTTCAAAGGGAAAAGGGCCGGTGTTTGTCTTCAGGAGCCTGGGTCCCAGGGTGGCCGGCCGCCTCCAAAAAATCCAAACGATTAAAGATATCTCCCAGACCCAACCTACCCCCACCTCAAACCTGTGCTGCCCTGACAGTCCCAAGGGAACCCTACAAACTGACATCAGCAACCAGGGCTGGCAACTTTTCCTTCACAGGGAATACGGCCGGTGTTTGTCTCCAAGGACCTGGGGCCCTGAGTAGCCGGATGCCTCCAAAAAATCCAAACAATTAAGGATATGTCCTAGACCCAACCGGCCCCCACCTCTCACCTGTGCTACCCTGACAGTCCCAAGGGAACCCTTCAAAGTGACAGCAGGATCCTGGGCTGGACACTTTTCCTTCCCAGGGAAAATGGGCCGGTGTTTTCCTGCAGGGGACTTTGTCCCTGAGTGGCCGGACGCCTCCAAAAAATCCAAACGATTAAAGATATTTCCCAGACCTCACCTGCCCCCACCACAAACGTGTGCTGCCCTGACAGTCCCAAGAGAACGCTATAAACTGACATGAGGAACCTGGGCTGGCAACTTTTCTTTACAGGGACAAGGACCGGTCTTTTTCTCCATGAGCCTGTGGCCTTGAGTGGCCGGCCGCCTCCAAAAAACCAAACGATTAAAGATATGTCCCAGACCCAACCTGCACCCACCTCAAATTTGTGCTGCCTTGACAGTCCCATAGGAACCCTAAAACTGACATCAGGAATCTGCCTTGGCAACTTTTCCTTCACAGGGAAAATGGGTGGTCTTTTTCTCCATGAGCCTTTAGCCTTGAGTGGCCCGCCGCCTCCAAAAAATCCAAACGATGAAGGATATGTCCCAGACCCAACCTACCCCCACCTCAAACCTGTGCTGCCCTGACAGTCCAAAGGGAACCCTACAAACTGACATCAGCAACAAGGGCTGGCAACTTTCCCTTAACAGGGAATACGGCCAGTGTTTGTCTCCAAGGGCCTTTGTCCCTGAGTAGCCGGATGTCTCCAAAAAATCCAAACGATTTAAGATATGTCCCAGACTTAATCTGCCCCCACCAGAAACTTGTGCTGCCCTGAAAGTCCCAAAGGAACCCTATAAACTGACAAGAGGAACCTGGGCTGGCAACATTTCCGTCACAGGGAAAAGGGCCGGTGTTTGTCTTCAGGAACCTTTGTCCCAGAGTGGCCGGCCGCCTCCAAAATCTCCAAACGATTAAAGATATGTCCCAGACCCAACCTGCCCCCACCTCAAATTTGTGCTGCCCCGACAGTCTCAAGAGAACTCTACTAACTGACATCAGGAACCTGGTCTAGCAACTTTTCGTTCAAAGGGAAAAGGGCCGGTGTTTGTCTTCAGGAGCCTGGGTCCCAGGGTGGCCGGCCGCCTCCAAAATATCCAAACGATTAAAGATATGACCCAGACCCAACCTGCCCCCACTTCAAACCTGTGCTGCCCTGACAGTCCCAAGGGAACCCTACAAACTGACATCAGCAACCAGGGCTGGCAACTTTTCCTTCACAGGGAATACGGCCGGTGTTTGTCTCCAAGGGCCTTTGTCCCTGAGTAGCCGGATGCCTCCAAAAAATCCAAACAATTAAGGATATGTCCCAGACCCAACCGGCCCCCACCTCAAACTTCTGCTTCCATGACAGTCCCAAGGGAACTCTAAAAACTGACAAGAGGAACCTGCCTTGGAAACTTTACCTTCACTGGGAAAATGGGTGGTCTTTTTCTCCATGAGCCTTTGGCCTTGAGTGGCCGGCCTCCTCCAAAAAATCCAAACGATGAAGGATAGGTCCCAGACCAAACATTCCCCCACCTCTCACATGTGCTGCCCTGACAGTCCCAAGAGAACGCTATAAACTGACATGAGGAACCTGGGCTGGCAACTTTTCCTTCACAGGGAAAAGGGCTGGTGTTTGTCTCTCGGGGCCTGTGCCCTGAGTGGCCGGCCGCCTCCAAAAATCCAAATGATTAAGGATATGTCCCAGACCCAACCTGCCCCAACCTCAAAACCTGTGCTTCCATGACAGTCCCAAGGGAACCCTACAAACTGACAGCAGGAACCAGGGCTGACCTTATATCTTTCCAAGAAAAAATGGCCAGTGTTTGTCTGAAGGGGCCTTTGGCCTTGACTGGCCAGACGCCTCCAAAAATCCAAATGATTACAGATATTTCCCAGACCCAACCTGCCCCCACCTCAAAACTGTGCTGCCTTGACAGTCCAACGGGAACTCTACATGCAGACATCAGCAACCAGGACCGGCAACTTTTCCTTACAGGGACAAGGACCGGTCTTTTTCTCAAGGAGCCTGTGGCCTTGAGTGGCCGGCCGCTCCAAAAAATCCAAACGATAAAGATATATCCCAAACCTCACCTGCCCCCACCTCAAATTTGTGCTGCCCTGACAGTCCCAAGGGAACCCTACCTGCTGACATCAAGAACCTGGGTTGACCATATTTCTTTCCTAGAAAATAATTGCTCGTGTCTTCCGGCAGGGGCCTTTATCCCTGAGTGGCCGGACGCCTCCAAAAATCCAAACGATTAAAGATATCTCCCAGACCCAACCTGCCCCCACCTCAAACCTGTGCTTCCCTGACAGTCCCAAGGGAACCCTACAAAGTGACAGCAGCCACCTGGGCTGGCAACTTTTCCTTCACAGGGAAAAGGGCTGGTGTTTGTCTCCAGGAACCTTTGTCCCAGAGTGGCCGGCCACCTCCAAAATCTCCAAACGATTAAAGATATGTCCCAGACCCAACCTGCCCTGCACCTCAAATTTGTGCTGCCCGACAGTCTCAAGACAACTCTACTAACTGACATCAGGAACCTGGTCTAGCAACTTTTCGTTCAAAGGGAAAAGGGCCGGTGTTTGTCTTCAGGAGCCTGGGTCCCAGGGTGGCCGGCCGCCTCCAAAAAATCCAAACGATTAAAGATATCTCCCAGACCCAACCTACCCCCACCTCAAACCTGTGCTGCCCTGACAGTCCCAAGGGACCCTACAAACTGACATCAGCAACCAGGGCTGGCAACTTTTCCTTCACAGGGAATACGGCCGGTGTTTGTCTCCAAGGACCTGGGGCCCTGAGTAGCCGGATGCCTCCAAAAAATCCAAACAATTAAGGATATGTCCCAGACCCACCGGCCCCCACCTCAAAACTGTGCTGCCTTGACAGTCCCAAGGGAACCCTTCAAAGTGACAGCAGGATCCTGGGCTGGACAATTTTCCTTCCCAGGGAAAATGGGCCGGTGTTTTCCTGCAGGGGACTTTGTCCCTGAGTGGCCGGACGCCTCCAAAAAATCCAAACGATTAATGATATTTCCCAGACCCAACCTGCCCCCACCTCAAAACTGTGCTGCCTTGACAGTCCAACGGAACTCTACATGCAGACATCAGGAATCTGGGCTGACCATATTTCTTTCCTAGAAAAAATTGCTTATGTCTTCCTGCAGGGGCCTTTGTCCCTGAGTGGCCGGCCGCCTCCAAAAAATCCAAATGATTAAAGATATGTCCCAGACCCAACCGGCCCTCACCACAAACTTGTGCTGCCCTGACAGTCCCAAGAGAACGCTATAAATTGACATGAGGAACCTGGGCTGGCAACTTTTCCTTCACCGGGAAATGGGCCGGTGTTTTTCTTCAGGAGCCTGTGACCCAGAGTGGCCGGCCGCCTCCAAAAAATCCAAACGATTAAAGATATGTCCCAGACCAAATCTGCCCCCACCTCAAACTTGTGCTGCCCTGACAGTCCCAAGAGAACGCTATAAACTGACATGAGGAACCTGGGCTGGCAACTTTTCTTTACAGGGACAAGGACCGGTCTTTTTCTCCATGAGCCTGTGGCCTTGAGTGGCCGGCCGCCTCCAAAAAACCAAACGATTAAAGATATGTCCCAGACCCAACCTGCCCCCACCTCAAATTTGTGCTGCCCTGACTGTCCAAAGGGAACCCTACAAACTGACATCAGCAACAGGGCTGGCAACTTTTCCTTCACAGGGAAAAGGGCTGGTGTTTTTCTCCAAGGGCCTTTGGCCTAGAGTGGCCGGCCGCCTCCAAAAAATCCAAACGATTAAAGGTATGTCCCAGACATAACCTGCCCCCACCACAAAACTGTGCTGCCCTGACAGTCCCAAGAGAACGCTATAAACTGACATGAGGAACCTGGGCTGGCAACTTTTCCTTCAAAGGGAAAAGGGCCGGTGTTTGTCTCTCAGGGCCTGTGGCCTGGAGTGGCCGGCCGCCTCCAAAAATCCAAACGATTAAGGATATGTCCCAGACCCAACCTGCCCCCGCTCAAAACCCTTCTTCCCTGACAGTCCAAGGGAACCCTACAAACTGACAGCAGGAACCAGGGCTGACCTTATATCTTTCCAAGAAAAAATGGCCAGTGTTTGTCTGAAGGGGCCTTTGGCCTTGAGTGGCCGGACGCCTCCAAAAATCCAAACGATTAAAGATATTTCCCAGACCCAACCTGCCCCCACCTCAAACCTGTGCTTCCCTGACAGTCCCAAGGGAACCCTACAACTGACATCAGCAACCAGGTCTGGCAACTTTTCCTTTCACAGGGAAAAGGGCCGGTGTTTTTCTCCAAGGGCCTTTGGCCTTGAGTGGCCGGACGCCTCCAAAAAATCCAAATGATTAAAGATATTTCCCAGACCCAACCTGCCCCCACCTCAAATTTGTGCTGCCCGACAGTCCCTAGGAAAACCTACAAAGTGACAGCAGGAACCTGGGCTGGACACTTTTCCTTCACAGGGAAAAGGGCCGGTGTTTTCCTGCAGGGGCCTTTCTCCCTGAGTAGCCGGATGCCTCCAAAAAATCCAAACAATTAAGGATATGTCCCAGACCCAACCTGCCCCCACCTCAAACCTCTGCTGGCCTTGACAGTCCAACGGGAGCTCTACATGCAGACATCAGCAACCTGGACCAGCAACTTTTCCTTACAGGGAAAAGGAGCGGTCTTTTTCTCGAGGAGCCTGTGGCCTTTAGTGGCCGGCCGCCTCCAAAAAATCCAAACGATTAAAGATATGTCCCAGACCTAACCTGCCCCCACCTCAAATTTGTGCTGCCTTGACAGTCCCAAGGGAACCCTAAAACTGACATCAGGAATCTGCCTTGGCAACTTTTCCTTCACTGGGAAAATGGGTGGTCTTTTTCTCCATGAGCCTTTGGCCTTGAGTGGCCCGCCGCCTCAAAATATCCAAACCATGAAGGATATGTCCCAGACCCAACCTGCCCCCACCTCAAACCTGTGCTTCCCTGACAGTCCAAAGGGAACCCTACAAACTGACATCAGCAACAAGGGCTGGCAACTTTCCCTTAACAGGGAATACGGCCAGTGTTTGTCTCCAAGGGCCTTTGTCCCTGAGTAGCCGGATGTCTCCAAAAAATCCAAACGATTTAAGATATGTCCCAGACTTAATCTGCCCCCACCAGAAACTTGTGCTGCCTGAAAGTCCCAAAGGAACCCTATAAACTGACAAGAGGAACCTGGGCTGGCAACTTTTCCATCACAGGGAAAAGGGCCGGTGTTTCTCTTCAGGAACCTTTGTCCCAGAGTGGTCGGCCACCTCCAAAATGTCCAAACGATTAAAGATATGTCCCAGACCCAACCTGCCCCCACCTCAAATTTGTGCTGCCCCAACAGTCTCAAGAGAACTCTACTAACTGACATCAGGAACCTGGTCTAGCAACTTTTTCGTTCAAAGGGAAAAGGGCCGGTGTTTGTCTTCAGGAGCCTGGGTCCCCAGGGTGGCCGGCCGCCTCCAAAATATCCAAATGATTAAAGATATGTCCCAGACCCAACCTGCCCCCACTTCAAACCTGTGCTGCCCTGACAGTCCCAAGGGAACCCTACAAACTGACATCAGCAACCAGGGCTGGCAACTTTTCCTTCACAGGGAATACAGCCGGTGTTTGTCTCCAAGGACCTGGGCCCCTGAGTAGCCGGATGCCTCCAAAAAATCCAAACAATTAAGGATATGTCCCAGACCAACCGGCCCCCACCTCTCACCTGTGCTACCCTGACAGTCCCAAGGGAACCCTTCAAAGTGACAGCAGGATCCTGGGCTGGACACTTTTCCTTCCCAGCGAAATGGCCGGTGTTTTCCTGCAGGGACTTTGTCCCTGAGTGGCCGGACCCTTCCAAAAAATCAAATGACTAAAGATATTTCCCAGAACTAATGTGCCCCCACCTCAAAGCTGAGCTGCCCTGACAGTCCCAAGGGAACCCTACCTGCTGACATCAGGAATCTGGGCTGACCATATTTCTATCCTAGAAAAAATTGCTTGTGTCTTCCTGCAGGGGCCTTTGTCCCTGAGTGGCCGGCCGCCTCCAAAAAATCCAAACGATTAAAGATATGTCCCAGACCAAATCTGCCCCCACCTCAAACTTGTGCTGCCCTGACAGTCCCAAGAGAACGCTATAAACTGACATGAGGAACCTGGGCTGGCAACTTTTCCTTCACAGGGAAAAGGACTGGTGTTTTTCTTCAGGAGCCTGGGTCCTAGAGTGGCCGGCTGCCTCCAAAAAATCCAAATGATTAAAGATATGTCCCAGACCCAACCTGCCCCCACCTCAAATTTGTGCTGCCCCGACAGTCTCCAGAGAACTCTACATGCAGACATCAGGAACCTGGGCTGGCAACTTTTCGTTCAAAGGGAAAAGGGCCGGTGTTTGTCTTCAGGAGCCTAGGTCCCAGGGTGGCCGGCCGCCTCCAAAATATCCAAACGATTAAAGATATGTCCCAGACCCAACCTGCCCCCACCTCAACCTGTGCTGCCCTGACAGTCCAAAGGGAACCCTACAAACTGACATCAGCAACCAGGGCTGGCAACTTTTCCTTCACAGGGAATACGGCCGGTGTTTGTCTCCAAGGGCCTTTGTCCCTGAGTAGCTGGACGCCTCCAAAAAATCCAAACAATTAAGGATATGTCCCAGACCCAACCGGCCCCCACCTCAAACTTGTGCTTCCATGACCGTCCCAAGGGAACTCTAAAAACTGACAAGAGGAACCTGCCTTGGAAACTTTTCCTTCACTGGGAAAATGGGTGGTCTTTTTCTCCATGAGCCTTTGGCCTTGAGTGGCCGGCCTCCTCCAAAAAATCCAAACGATGAAGGATAGGTCCCAGACCCAACATTCCCCACCTCAAAACCTGTGCTTCCCTGACAGTCCCAAGGGAACCCTACAAAGTGACAGCAGGAACCAGGGCTGACCTTTTATCTTTCCAAGAAAAATGCCAGTGTTTGTCTGAAGGGGCCTTTGGCCTTGACTGGCCAGACGCCTCCAAAAATCCAAATGATTAAAGATATTTCCCAGACCCAACCTGCCCCCACCTCAAACCCACCTCAAACCTGTGCTTCCCTGACAGTCCCAAGGGAACCCTACAAACTGACATCAGCAACCAGGGCTGGCAACTTTTCCTTCACAGGGAAAAGGGCCGGTGTTTGTCTCCAAGGGCCTTTGGCCTTGAGGTGGCCGGACGCCTCCAAAAAATCCAAACGATTAAAGATATTTCCCCAGACCCACCTGCCCCCACCTCAAAACTGTGCTGCCTTGACAGTCCAACGGGAACTCTACATGCAGACATCAGCAACCTGGACCGGCAACTTTTCCTTACAGGGACAAGGACCGGTCTTTTTCTCAAGGAGCCTGTGGCCTTGAGTGGCCGGCCGCCTCCAAAAAATCCAAACGATTAAAGATATATCCCAAACCTCACCTGCCCCCACCTCAAATTTGTGCTGCCCTGACAGTCCCAAGGGAACCCTTACCTGCTGCCATCAAGAACCTGGGTTGACCATATTTCTTTCCTAGAAAATAATTGCTCGTGTCTTCCGGCAGGGGCCTTTATCCCTGAGTGGCCGGACGCCTCCAAAAAATCCAAACGATTAAAGATATCTCCCAGACCCACCTGCCCCCACCTCAAACCTGTGCTTCCCTGACAGTCCCCAAGGGAACCCTACAAACTGACATCAGCAACCTGGGCTGGCAACTTTTCCTTCACAGGGAAAAGGGCTGGGTGTTTGTCTCCAGGAACCTTTGTTCCAGAGTGGCCGGTCACCTCCAAAATCTCCAAACGATTAAAGATATGTCCCAGACCCAACCTGCCCTGCACCTCAAATTTGTGCTGCCCCGACAGTCTCAAGACAACTCTACTAACTGACATCAGGAACCTGGTCTAGCAACTTTTCGTTCAAAGGGAAAAGGGCCGGTGTTTGTCTTCAGGAGCCTGGGTCCCAGGGTGGCCGGCCGCCTCCAAAAAATCCAAACGATTAAAGATATCTCCCAGACCCCAACCTACCCCCACCTCAAACCTGTGCTGCCCTGACAGTCCCAAGGGAACCCTACCAAACTGACATCAGCAACCAGGGCTGGCAACTTTTCCTTCACAGGGAATACGGCCGGTGTTTGTCTCCAAGGACCTGGGGCCCTGAGTAGCCGGATGCCTCCAAAAAATCCAAACAATTAAGGATATGTCCCAGACCCAACCGGCCCCCCACCTCTCACCTGTGCTACCCTGACAGTCCCAAGGGAACCCTTCAAAGTGACAGCAGGATCCTGGGCTGGACACTTTTCCTTCCCAGGGAAAATGGGCCGGTGTTTTCCTGCAGGGGACTTTGTCCCTGAGTGGCCGGACGCCTCCAAAAAATCCAAACGATTAATGATTATTTCCCAGACCCAACCTGCCCCCACCTCAAAACTGTGCTGCCTTGACAGTCCAACGGAACTCTACATGCAGACATCAGGAATCTGGGGGCTGACCATATTTCTTTCCTAGAAAAAATTGCTTATGTCTTCCTGCAGGGGCCTTTGTCCCTGAGGGGCCGGCCGCCTCCAAAAAATCCAAATGATTAAAGATATGTCCCAGACCCAACCTGCCCTCACCACAAACTTGTGCTGCCCTGACAGTCCCAAGAGAATGCTATAAATTGACATGAGGAACCTGGGCTGGCAACTTTTCCTTCACAGGGAAAAGGGCCTGTGTTTTTCTTCAGGAGCCTGTGTCCCAGAGTGGCCGGCTGCCCCCAAAAAATCCAAATGATTAAAGATATGTCCCAGACCCAACCTGCCCTGCACCTCAAATTTGTGCTGCCCCGACAGTCTCAAGACAACTCTAATAACTGACATCAGGAACCTGGTCTAGCAACTTTTCGTTCAAAGGGAAAAGGGCCGGTGTTTGTCTTCAGGAGCCTGGGTCCCAGGGTGGCCGGCCGCCTCCAAAATATCCAAACGATTAAAGATATGTCCCAGACCCAACCTGCCCCCACTTCAAACCTGTGCTGCCCTGACAGTCCCAAGGGAACCCTACAAACTGACATCAGCAACCAGGGCTGGCAACTTTTCCTTCACAGGGAATACAGCCGGTGTTTGTCTCCAAGGACCTGGGCGCCTGAGTAGCCGGATGCCTCCAAAAAAATCCAAACAATTAAGGATATGTCCCAGACCCAACCGGCCCCCACCTCTCACCTGTGCTACCCTGACAGTCCCAAGGGAACCCTTCAAAGTGACAGCAGGATCCTGGGCTGGACACTTTTCCTTCCCGGGGAATACGGCCGGTGTTTTCCTGCAGGGGACTTTGTCCCTGAGTGGCCGGACGCCTCCAAAAAATCCAAACGATTAAAGATATTTCCCAGACCTCACCTGCCCCCACCACAAACGTGTGCTGCCCTGACAGTCCCAAGAGAACGCTATAAACTGACATGAGGAACCTGGGCTGGCAACTTTTCTTTACAGGGACAAGGACCGGTCTTTTTCTCCATGAGCCTGTGGCCTTGAGTGGCCGGCCGCCTCCAAAAAACCAAACGATTAAAGATATGTCCCAGACCCAACCTGCCCCCACCTCAAATTTGTGCTGCCTTGACAGTCCCATAGGAACCCTAAAACTGACATCAGGAATCTGCCTTGGCAACTTTTCCTTCACAGGGAAAATGGGTGGTCTTTTTCTCCATGAGCCTTTAGCCTTGAGTGGCCCGCCGCCTCCAAAAAATCCAAACGATGAAGGATATGTCCCAGACCCAACCTACCCCCACCTCAAACCTGTGCTGCCCTGACAGTCCAAAGGGAACCCTACAAACTGACATCAGCAACAAGGGCTGGCAACTTTCCCTTAACAGGGAATACGGCCAGTGTTTGTCTCCAAGGGCCTTTGTCCCTGAGTAGCCGGATGTCTCCAAAAAATCCAAACGATTTAAGATATGTCCCAGACTTAATCTGCCCCCACCAGAACTTGTGCTGCCCTGAAAGTCCCAAAGGAACCCTATAAACTGACAAGAGGAACCTGGGCTGGCAACATTTCCGTCACAGGGAAAAGGGCCGGTGTTTGTCTTCAGGAACCTTTGTCCCAGAGTGGCCGGCCCGCCTCCAAAATCTCCAAACGATTAAAGATATGTCCCAGACCCAACCTGCCCCCACCTCAAATTTGTGCTGCCCCGACAGTCTCAAGAGAACTCTACTAACTGACATCAGGAACCTGGTCTAGCAACTTTTCGTTCAAAGGGAAAAGGGCCGGTGTTTGTCTTCAGGAGCCTGGGTCCCAGGGTGGCCGCCGGCCTCCAAAATATCCAAACGATTAAAGATATGACCCAGACCCAACCTGCCCCCACTTCAAACCTGTGCTGCCCTGACAGTCCCAAGGAACCCTACAAACTGACATCAGCAACCAGGGCTGGCAACTTTTCCTTCACAGGGAATACGGCCGGTGTTTGTCTCCAAGGGCCTTTGTCCCTGAGTAGCCGGATGCCTCCAAAAAATCCAAACAATTAAGGATATGTCCCAGACCCAACCGGCCCCCACCTCAAACTTCTGCTTCCATGACAGTCCCAAGGGAACTCTAAAAACTGACAAGAGGAACCTGCCTTGGAAACTTTACCTTCACTGGGAAAATGGGTGGTCTTTTTCTCCATGAGCCTTTGGCCTTGAGTGGCCGGCCTCCTCCAAAAAATCCAAACGATGAAGGATAGGTCCCAGACCAAACATTCCCCCACCTCTCACATGTGCTGCCCTGACAGTCCCAAGAGAACGCTATAAACTGACATGAGGAACCTGGGCTGGCAACTTTTCCTTCACAGGGGAAAAGGGCTGGTGTTTGTCTCTCGGGGCCTGTGGCCCTGAGTGGCCGGCCGCCTCCAAAAATCCAAATGATTAAGGATATGTCCCAGACCCAACCTGCCCCAACCTCAAAACCTGTGCTTCCATGACAGTCCCAAGGGAACCCTACAAACTGACATCAGCAACCAGGGCTGACCTTATATCTTTCCAAGAAAAAATGGCCAGTGTTTGTCTGAAGGGGCCTTTGGCCTTGACTGGCCAGACGCCTCCAAAAATCCAAATGATTACAGATATTTCCCAGACCCAACCTGCCCCCACCTCAAAACTGTGCTGCCTTGACAGTCCAATGGGAACTCTACATGCAGACATCAGCAACCTGGACCGGCAACTTTTCCTTACAGGGACAAGGACCGGTCTTTTTCTCGAGGAGCCTGTGGCCTTGAGTGGCCGGCCGCCTCCAAAAAATCCAAAACGATTAAAGATATGTCCCAAACCTCACCTGCCCCCACCTCAAATTTGTGCTGCCCTGACAGTCCCAAGGGAACCCTACCTGCAGACATCAAGAACCTGGGTTGACCATATTTCTTTCCTAGAAAAAAATGCTCGTGTCTTCCTGCAGGGGCCTTTATCCCTGAGTGGCCGGACGCCTCCAAAAATCCAAACGATTAAAGATATTTCCCAGACCCAACCTGCCCCCACCTCAAACCTGTGCTTCCCTGACAGTCCCAAGGGAACCCTACAAACTGACATCAGCAACCTGGGCTGGCAACTTTTCCTTCACAGGGAAAAGGGCTGGTGTTTGTCTCCAGGAACCTTTGTCCCAGAGTGGCCGGCCACCTCCAAAATGTCCAAACGATTAAAGATATGTCCCAGACCCAACCTGCCCTGCACCTCAAATTTGTGCTGCCCCGACAGTCTCAAGACAACTCTACTAACTGACATCAGGAACCTGGTCTAGCAACTTTTCGTTCAAAGGGAAAAGGGCCGGTGTTTGTCTTCAGGAGCCTGGGTCCCAGGGTGGCCGGCCGCCTCCAAAAAATCCAAACGATTAAAGATATCTCCCAGACCCAACCTACCCCCACCTCAAACCTGTGCTGCCCTGACAGTCCCAAGGGAACCCTACAAACTGACATCAGCAACCAGGGCTGGCAACTTTTCCTTCACAGGGAATACGGCCGGTGTTTGTCTCCAAGGACCAGGGGGCCCTGAGTAGCCGGATGCCTCCAAAAAATCCAAACAATTAAGGATATGTCCCAGACCCAACCGGCCCCCACCTCTCACCTGTGCTACCCTGACAGTCCCAAGGGAACCCTTCAAAGTGACAGCAGGATCCTGGGCTGGACAATTTTCCTTCCCAGGGAAAATGGCCGGTGTTTTCCTGCAGGGGACTTTGTCCCTGAGTGGCCGGACGCCTCCAAAAAATCCAAACGATTAATGATATTTCCCAGACCCAACCTGCCCCCACCTCAAAACTGTGCTGCCTTGACAGTCCAACGGGAACTCTACATGCAGACATCAGGAATCTGGGCTGACCATATTTCTTTCCTAGAAAAAATTGCTTATGTCTTCCTGCAGGGGCCTTTGTCCCTGAGTGGCCGGCCGCCTCCAAAAAATCCAAATGATTAAAGATATGTCCCAGACCCAACCTGCCCCCACCTCAAATTTGTGCTGCCCCGACAGTCTCAAGAGAACTCTACATGCAGACATCAGGAACCTGGGCTGGCAACTTTTCGTTCAAAGGGAAAAGGGCCGGTGTTTGTCTTCAGGAGCCTAGGTCCCAGGGTGGCCGGCCGCCTCCAAAATATCCAAACGATTAAAGATATGTCCCAGACCCAACCTGCCCCCACCTCAAACCTGTGCTGCCCTGACAGTCCAAAGGGAACCCTACAAACTGACATCAGCAACCAGGGCTGGCAACTTTTCCTTCACAGGGAATACGGCCGGTGTTTGTCTCCAAGGGCCTTTGTCCCTGAGTAGCTGGACGCCTCCAAAAAATCCAAACAATTAAGGATATGTCCCAGACCCAACCGGCCCCCACCTCAAACTTGTGCTTCCATGACCGTCCCAAGGGAACTCTAAAAACTGACAAGAGGAACCTGCCTTGGAAACTTTTCCTTCTCTGGGAAAATGGGTGGTCTTTTTCTCCATGAGCCTTTGGCCTTGAGTGGCCGGCCTCCTCCAAAAAATCCAAACGATGAAGGATAGGTCCCAGACGCAACATTCCCCCACCTCAAAACCTGTGCTTCCCTGACAGTCCCAAGGGAACCCTACAAAGTGACAGCAGGAACCAGGGCTGACCTTTTATCTTTCCAAGAAAAATGCCAGTGTTTGTCTGAAGGGGCCTTTGGCCTTGACTGGCCCAGACGCCTCCAAAAATCCAAATGATTAAAGATATTTCCCAGACCCAACCTGCCCCCACCTCAAACCTGTGCTTCCCTGACAGTCCCAAGGGAACCCTACAAACTGACATCAGCAACCAGGGCTGGCAACTTTTCCTTCACAGGGAAAAGGGGCCGGTGTTTGTCTCCAAGGGCTTTTGGCCTT
>NW_027100177.1:0-69131 GCF_031753505.1 Anomalospiza imberbis
ATAAACTGACATGAGGAACCTGGGCTGGCAACTTTTCCTTCACAGGGAAAAGGGCTGGTGTTTTTCTTCAGGAGCCTGTGTCCCAGAGTGGCCGGCTGCCTCCAAAAAATCCAAATGATTAAAGATATGTCCCAGACCCAACCTGCCCCCACCTCAAATTTGGTCTGCCCCGACAGTCTCATGAGAACTCTACTGACTGACATCAGGAAGCTGGTCTGGCAACTTTTCGTTCAAAGGGAAAAGGGCCGGTGTTTGTCTTCAGGAGCCGGGGTCCCAGGTTGGCCGGCCGCCTCCAAAATATCCAAACGATTAAAGATATGTCCCAGACCCAACCTGCCCCCCACTTCAAACCTGTGCTGCCCTGACAGTCCCAAGGGAACCCTACAAACTGACATCAGCAACCAGGTCTGGCAACTTTTCCTTCACAGGGAATACGGCTGGTGTTTGTCTCCAAGGGCCTTTGGCCTTGAGTGACCGGACGCCTCCAAAAAATCCAAATGATTAAAGATATGTCCCAGACCCAACCTGCCCCCACCTCAAACATTGTGCTGCCTTGACAGTCCAACGGGAACTCTACATGCAGACATCAGCAACCTGGACCGGCAACTTTTCCTTAAAGGGAAAAGGAGCGGTCTTTTTCTCGAGGAGCCTGTGGCTTTGAGTGGCCAGCCGCCTCCAAAAAATCCAAACGATTAAAGATATTTCCCAGACCTAACCTGCCCCCACCTCAAAACTGTGCTACCTTGACAGTCCCAAGGGAACTCTACCTGCAGACATCAGCAACCTGGACCGGCAACTTTTCCTTACAGGGACAAGGACCGGTCCTTTTCTTGAGGAGCCTGTGGCCTTGAGTGGCCGGCCGCCTCCAAAAAACCAAACGATTAAAGATATGTCCCAGACCCAACCTGCCCCCACCACAAACTTGTGCTGCCCTGACAGTCCCAAGAGAACGCTATAAACTGACATGAGGAACCTGGGCTGGCAACTTTTCCTTCACAGGGAAAAGGGCCGGTGTTTGTCTCTCGGGGCCTGCGGCCCTGAGTGGCCGGCCGCCTCCAAAAAATCCAAATGATTAAGGATATGTCCCAGACCCAACCTGCCCCCACCTCAAAACCTGTGCTTCCCTGACAGTCCCAAGGGAACCCTACAAACTGACAGCAGGAACCAGGGCTGACCTTATATCTTTCCAAGAAAAAATGGACAGTGTTTGTCTGAAGGGGGCCTTTGGCCTTGACTGGCCGGACGCCTCCAAAAATCCAAACGATTAAAGATATGTCCCAGACCCAACCTGCCCCCACCTCAAACCTGTGCTTCCCTGACAGTCCCAAGGGAACCCTACAAACTGACATCACCAACCAGGTCTGGCAACTTTTCCTTCACAGGGAAAAGGGCCAATGTTTGTCTCCAAGGGCCTTTGGCCTTGAGTGGCCGGACGCCTCCAAAAAATCCAAACGATTAAAGATATTTCCCAGACATAACCTGCCCCCACCTCAAACCTCTGCTGCCTTGACAGTCCAACGGGAACTCTACATGCAGACATCAGCAACCTGGACCAGCAACTTTTCCTTACAGGAAAAAGGAGCGGTCGTTTTCTCGAGGAGCCTGTGGCCTTGAGTGGCCAGCCGCCTCCAAAAAATCCAAACGATTAAAGATATTTCCCAGACATAACCTGCCCCCACCTCAAAACTGTGCTACCTTGACAGTCCCAAGGGAACTCTACCTGCAGACATCAGCAACCTGGACCGGCAACTTTTCCTTACAGGGACAAGGACCGGTCCTTTTCTTGAGGAGCCTGTGGCCTTGAGTGGCCGGCCGCCTCCAAAAAACCAAACGATTAAAGATATGTCCCAGACCCAACCTGCCCCCACCACAAACTTGTGCTGCCCTGACAGTCCCAAGAGAACGCTATAAACTGACATGAGGAACCTGGGCTGGCAACTTTTCCTTCACAGGGAAAAGGGCCGGTGTTTGTCTCTCGGGGCCTGTGGCCCTGAGTGGCCGGCCGCCTCCAAAAAATCCAAATGATTAAGGATATGTCCCAGACCCAACCTGCCCCCACCTCAAAACCTGTGCTTCCCTGACAGTCCCAAGGGAACCCTACAAACTGACAGCAGGAACCAGGGCTGACCTTATATCTTTCCAAGAAAAAATGGACAGTGTTTGTCTGAAGGGGCCTTTGGCCTTGACTGGCCGGACGCCTCCAAAAATCCAAACGATTAAAGATATTTCCCAGACCCAACCTGCCCCCACCTCAAACCTGTGCTTCCCTGACAGTCCCAAGGGAACCCTACAAACTGACATCACCAACCAGGTCTGGCAACTTTTCCTTCACAGGGAAAAGGGCCGATGTTTGTCTCCAAGGGCCTTTGGCCTTGAGTGGCCGGACGCCTCCAAAAAATCCAAATGACTAAAGATATTTCCCAGACATAACCTGCCCCCACCTCAAACCTCTGCTGCCTTGACAGTCCAACGGGAACTCTACATGCAGACATCAGCAACCTGGACCAGCAACTTTTCCTTACAGGGAAAAGGAGCGGTCTTTTTCTCGAGGAGCCTGTGGCCTTGAGTGGCCGGCCGCCTCCAAAAAATCCAAATGATTAAAGATATGTCCCAGACCCAACCGGCCCCCACCTCAAATTTGGTCTGCCCCGACAGTCTCATGAGAACTCTACTGACTGACATCAGGAAGCTGGTCTGGCAACTTTGCGTTCAAAGGGAAAAGGGCCGGTGTTTGTCTTCAGGAGCCGGGGTCCCAGGTGGCCGGCCGCCTCCAAAATATCCAAACGATTAAAGATATGTCCCAGACCCAACCTGCCCCCACTTCAAACCTGTGCTGCCCTGACAGTCCCAAGGGAACCCTACCTGCTGACATCAGGAATCTGGGCGGACCATATTTCTTTCCTAGAAAAAATTGCTCGTGTCTTCCTGCAGGGGCCTTTGTCCCTGAGTGGCCGGCCGCCTCCAAAAAATCCAAACGATTAAAGATATGTCCCAGACCAAATCTGCCCCCACCACAAACTTGTGCTGCCCTGACAGTCCCAAGAGAACGCTATAAACTGACATGAGGAACCTGGGCTGGCAACTTTTCCTTCACAGGGAAAAGGGCTGGTGTTTTTCTTCAGGAGCCTGTGTCCCAGAGTGGCCGGCTGCCTCCAAAAAATCCAAATGATTAAAGATATGTCCCAGACCCAACCTGCCCCCACCTCAAATTTGGTCTGCCCCGACAGTCTCATGAGAACTCTACTGACTGACATCAGGAAGCTGGTCTGGCAACTTTTCGTTCAAAGGGAAAAGGGCCGGTGTTTGTCTTCAGGAGCCGGGGTCCCAGGTTGGCCGGCCGCCTCCAAAATATCCAAACGATTAAAGATATGTCCCAGACCCAACCTGCCCCCACTTCAAACCTGTGCTGCCCTGACAGTCCCAAGGGAACCCTACAAACTGACATCAGCAACCAGGTCTGGCAACTTTTCCTTCACAGGGAATACGGCTGGTGTTTGTCTCCAAGGGCCTTTGGCCTTGAGTGACCGGACGCCTCCAAAAAATCCAAATGATTAAAGATATGTCCCAGACCCAACCTGCCCCCACCTCAAACATTGTGCTGCCTTGACAGTCCAACGGGAACTCTACATGCAGACATCAGCAACCTGGACCGGCAACTTTTCCTTAAAGGGAAAAGGAGCGGTCTTTTTCTCGAGGAGCCTGTGGCTTTGAGTGGCCAGCCGCCTCCAAAAAATCCAAACGATTAAAGATATTTCCCAGACCTAACCTGCCCCCACCTCAAAACTGTGCTACCTTGACAGTCCCAAGGGAACTCTACCTGCAGACATCAGCAACCTGGACCGGCAACTTTTCCTTACAGGGACAAGGACCGGTCCTTTTCTTGAGGAGCCTGTGGCCTTGAGTGGCCGGCCGCCTCCAAAAAACCAAACGATTAAAGATATGTCCCAGACCCAACCTGCCCCCACCACAAACTTGTGCTGCCCTGACAGTCCCAAGAGAACGCTATAAACTGACATGAGGAACCTGGGCTGGCAACTTTTCCTTCACAGGGAAAAGGGCCGGTGTTTGTCTCTCGGGGCCTGCGGCCCTGAGTGGCCGGCCGCCTCCAAAAAATCCAAATGATTAAGGATATGTCCCAGACCCAACCTGCCCCCACCTCAAAACCTGTGCTTCCCTGACAGTCCCAAGGGAACCCTACAAACTGACAGCAGGAACCAGGGCTGACCTTATATCTTTCCAAGAAAAAAATGGCCAGTGTTTGTCTGAAGGGGCCTTTGGCCTTGACTGGCCGGACGCCTCCAAAAATCCAAACGATTAAAGATATGTCCCAGACCCAACCTGCCCCCACCTCAAACCTGTGCTTCCCTGACAGTCCCAAGGGAACCCTACAAACTGACATCACCAACCAGGTCTGGCAACTTTTCCTTCACAGGGAAAAGGGCCAATGTTTGTCTCCAAGGGCCTTTGGCCTTGAGTGGCCGGACGCCTCCAAAAAATCCAAATGACTAAAGATATTTCCCAGACATAACCTGCCCCCACCTCAAACCTCTGCTGCCTTGACAGTCCAACGGGAACTCTACATGCAGACATCAGCAACCTGGACCAGCAACTTTTCCTTACAGGAAAAAGGAGCGGTCGTTTTCTCGAGGAGCCTGTGGCCTTGAGTGGCCGGCCGCCTCCAAAAAATCCAAACGATTAAAGATATTTCCCAGACCTAACCTGCCCCCACCTCAAATTTGGTCTGCCCCGACAGTCTCATGAGAACTCTACTGACTGACATCAGGAAGCTGGTCTGGCAACTTTTCGTTCAAAGGGAAAAGGGCCGGTGTTTGTCTTCAGGAGCCGGGGTCCCAGGTTGGCCTGCCGCCTCCAAAATATCCAAACGATTAAAGATATGTCCCAGACCCAACCTGCCCCCACTTCAAACCTGTGCTGCCCTGACAGTCCCAAGGGAACCCTACAAACTGACATCAGCAACCAGGGCTGGCAACTTTTCCTTAACAGGGAATACGGCTGGTGTTTGTCTCCAAGGGCCTTTGGCCTTGAGTGACCGGCCGCCTCCAAAAAATCCAAACGATTAAAGATATGTCCCAGACCCAACCTGCCCCCACCTCAAACATTGTGCTGCCTTGACAGTCTAACGGGAACTCTACATGCAGACATCAGCAACCTGGACCGGCAACTTTTCCTTAAAGGGAAAAGGAGCGGTCTTTTTCTCGAGGAGCCTGTGGCTTTGAGTGGCCAGCCGCCTCCAAAAAATCCAAATGACTAAAGATATTTCCCAGACATAACCTGCCCCCACCTCAAACCTCTGCTGCCTTGACAGTCCAACGGGAACTCTACATGCAGACATCAGCAACCTGGACCAGCAACTTTTCCTTACAGGGAAAAGGAGCGGTCTTTTTCTCGAGGAGCCTGTGGCCTTTAGTGGCCGGCCGCCTCCAAAAAATCCAAACGATTAAAGATATTTCCCAGACCTAACCTGCCCCCACCTCAAATTTGTGCTGCCTTGACAGTCCCAAGGGAACCCTAAAACTGACATCAGGAACCTGCCTTGGCAACTTTTCCTTCACAGGGAAAATGGGTGGTCTTTTTCTTGAGGAGCCTTTGGCCTTGAGTGGCCCGCCGCCTCCAAATAATCCAAACGATGAAGGATATGTCCCAGACCCAACCTGCCCCCACCTCAAACCTGTGCTGCCCTGACAGTCCAAAGGGAACCCTACAAACTGACATCAGCAACAAGGGCTGGCAACTTTTCCTTAACATGGAATAGGGCCGGTGTTTGTCTCCAAGGGCCTTTGTCCCTGAGTAGCCGGATGCCTCCAAAAAATCTAAACGATTAATGATATGTCCTAGACTTAATCTGCCCCCACCAGAAACTTGTGCTGCCCTGACAGTCCCAAAGGAACCCTATAAACTGACAAGAGGAACCTGGGCTGGCAACTTTTCCGTCACAGGGAAAAGGGCCGGTGTTTGTCTTCAGGAACCTTTGTCCCAGAGTGGCTGGCCGCCTCCAAAATCTCCAAACGATTAAAGCTATGTCCCAGACCCAACCTGCCCCCACCTCAAATTTGTGCTGCCCCGACAGTCTCAAGAGAACTCTACGAACTGACATCAGCAACCTGGTCTAGCAACTTTTCGTTCAAAGGGAAAAGGGCCGGTGTTTGTCTTCAGGAGCCTGGGTCCCAGAGTGGCTGGCCGCCTCCAAAAAATCCAAACGATTAAAGATATGTCCCAGACCCAACATGCCCCCACCTCAAACCTGTGCTGCCCTGACAGTCCCAAGGGAACCCTACAAACTGACATCAGCAACCAGGGCTGGCAACTTTTCCTTCACAGGGAAAAGGGCCGGAGTTTGTCTCCAAGGACCTGGGGCCCTGAGTAGCCGGATGCCTCCAAAAAATCCAAACAATTAAGGATATGTCCCAGACCCAACCGGCCCCCACCTCTAACCTGTGCTACCCTGACAGTCCCAAGGGAACCCTTCAAAGTGACAGCAGGATCCTGGGCTGGACACTTTTCCTTCCCAGCGAAAATGGCCGGTGTTTTCCTGCAGGGACTTTGTCCCTGAGTGGCCGGACCCTTCCAAAAAATCCAAATGATCAAAGATATTTCCCAGAACTAATGTGCCCCCACCTCAAAGCTGTGCTTCCCTGACAGTCCCAAGGGAACCCTACCTGCTGACATCAGGAATCTGGGCGGACCATATTTCTTTCCTAGAAAAAATTGCTCGTGTCTTCCTGCAGGGGCCTTTGTCCCTGAGTGGCCGGCCGCCTCCAAAAAATCCAAACGATTAAAGATATGTCCCAGACCAAATCTGCCCCCACCACAAACTTGTGCTGCCCTGACAGTCCCAAGAGAACGCTATAAACTGACATGAGGAACCTGGGCTGGCAACTTTTCCGTCACAGGGAAAAGGGCTGGTGTTTTTCTTCAGGAGCCTGTGTCCCAGAGTGGCCGGCTGCCTCCAAAAAATCCAAATGATTAAAGATATGTCCCAGACCCAACCGGCCCCCACCTCAAATTTGGTCTGCCCCGACAGTCTCATGAGAACTCTACTGACTGACATCAGGAAGCTGGTCTGGCAACTTTGCGTTCAAAGGGAAAAGGGCCGGTGTTTGTCTTCAGGAGCCGGGGTCCCAGGTGGCCGGCCGCCTCCAAAATATCCAAACGATTAAAGATATGTCCCAGACCCAACCTGCCCCCACTTCAAACCTGTGCTGCCCTGACAGTCCCAAGGGAACCCTACAAACTGACATCAGCAACCAGGGCTGGCAACTTTTCCTTAACAGGGAATACGGCTGGTGTTTGTCTCCAAGGGCCTTTGGCCTTGAGTGACCGGACGCCTCCAAAAAATCCAAATGATTAAAGATATGTCCCAGACCCAACCTGCCCCCACCTCAAACATTGTGCTGCCTTGACAGTCCAACGGGAACTCTACATGCAGACATCAGCAACCTGGTCCGGCAACTTTTCCTTAAAGGGAAAAGGAGCGGTCTTTTTCTCGAGGAGCCTGTGGCTTTGAGTGGCCAGCCGCCTCCAAAAAATCCAAACGATTAAAGATATTTCCCAGACCTAACCTGCCCCCACCTCAAAACTGTGCTACCTTGACAGTCCCAAGGGAACTCTACCTGCAGACATCAGCAACCTGGACCGGCAACTTTTCCTTACAGGGACAAGGACCGGTCCTTTTCTTGAGGAGCCTGTGGCCTTGAGTGGCCGGCCGCCTCCAAAAAACCAAACGATTAAAGATATGTCCCAGACCCAACCTGCCCCCACCACAAACTTGTGCTGCCCTGACAGTCCCAAGAGAACGCTATAAACTGACATGAGGAACCTGGGCTGGCAACTTTTCCTTCACAGGGAAAAGGGCCGGTGTTTGTCTCTCGGGGCCTGTGGCCCTGAGTGGCCGGCCGCCTCCAAAAAATCCAAATGATTAAGGATATGTCCCAGACCCAACCTGCCCCCACCTCAAAACCTGTGCTTCCCTGACAGTCCCAAGGGAACCCTACAAACTGACAGCAGGAACCAGGGCTGACCTTATATCTTTCCAAGAAAAAATGGACAGTGTTTGTCTGAAGGGGCCTTTGGCCTTGACTGGCCGGACGCCTCCAAAAATCCAAACGATTAAAGATATTTCCCAGACCCAACCTGCCCCCACCTCAAACCTGTGCTTCCCTGACAGTCCCAAGGGAACCCTACAAACTGACATCACCAACCAGGTCTGGCAACTTTTCCTTCACAGGGAAAAGGGCCGATGTTTGTCTCCAAGGGCCTTTGGCCTTGAGTGGCCGGACGCCTCCAAAAAATCCAAATGACTAAAGATATTTCCCAGACATAACCTGCCCCCACCTCAAACCTCTGCTGCCTTGACAGTCCAACGGGAACTCTACATGCAGACATCAGCAACCTGGACCAGCAACTTTTCCTTACAGGGAAAAGGAGCGGTCTTTTTCTCGAGGAGCCTGTGGCCTTGAGTGGCCGGCCGCCTCCAAAAAATCCAAATGATTAAAGATATGTCCCAGACCCAACCGGCCCCCCACCTCAAATTTGGTCTGCCCCGACAGTCTCATGAGAACTCTACTGACTGACATCAGGAAGCTGGTCTGGCAACTTTTCGTTCAAAGGGAAAAGGGCCGGTGTTTGTCTTCAGGAGCCGGGGTCCCAGGTGGCCGGCCGCCTCCAAAATATCCAAACGATTAAAGATATGTCCCAGACCCAACCTGCCCCCACTTCAAACCTGTGCTGCCCTGACAGTCCCAAGGGAACCCTACCTGCTGACATCAGGAATCTGGGCGGACCATATTTCTTTCCTAGAAAAAATTGCTCGTGTCTTCCTGCAGGGGCCTTTGTCCCTGAGTGGCCGGCCGCCTCCAAAAAATCCAAACGATTAAAGATATGTCCCAGACCAAATCTGCCCCCACCACAAACTTGTGCTGCCCTGACAGTCCCAAGAGAACGCTATAAAACTGACATGAGGAACCTGGGCTGGCAACTTTTCCTTCACAGGGAAAAGGGCTGGTGTTTTTCTTCAGGAGCCTGTGTCCCAGAGTGGCCGGCTGCCTCCAAAAAATCCAAATGATTAAAGATATGTCCCAGACCCAACCTGCCCCCACCTCAAATTTGGTCTGCCCCGACAGTCTCATGAGAACTCTACTGACTGACATCAGGAAGCTGGTCTGGCAACTTTTCGTTCAAAGGGAAAAGGGCCGGTGTTTGTCTTCAGGAGCCGGGGTCCCAGGTTGGCCGGCCGCCTCCAAAATATCCAAACGATTAAAGATATGTCCCAGACCCAACCTGCCCCCACTTCAAACCTGTGCTGCCCTGACAGTCCCAAGGGAACCCTACAAACTGACATCAGCAACCAGGTCTGGCAACTTTTCCTTCACAGGGAATACGGCTGGTGTTTGTCTCCAAGGGCCTTTGGCCTTGAGTGACCGGACGCCTCCAAAAAATCCAAATGATTAAAGATATGTCCCAGACCCAACCTGCCCCCACCTCAAACATTGTGCTGCCTTGACAGTCCAACGGGAACTCTACATGCAGACATCAGCAACCTGGACCGGCAACTTTTCCTTAAAGGGAAAAGGAGCGGTCTTTTTCTCGAGGAGCCTGTGGCTTTGAGTGGCCAGCCGCCTCCAAAAAATCCAAACGATTAAAGATATTTCCCAGACCTAACCTGCCCCCACCTCAAAACTGTGCTACCTTGACAGTCCCAAGGGAACTCTACCTGCAGACATCAGCAACCTGGACCGGCAACTTTTCCTTACAGGGACAAGGACCGGTCCTTTTCTTGAGGAGCCTGTGGCCTTGAGTGGCCGGCCGCCTCCAAAAAACCAAACGATTAAAGATATGTCCCAGACCCAACCTGCCCCCACCACAAACTTGTGCTGCCCTGACAGTCCCAAGAGAACGCTATAAACTGACATGAGGAACCTGGGCTGGCAACTTTTCCTTCACAGGGAAAAGGGCCGGTGTTTGTCTCTCGGGGCCTGCGGCCCTGAGTGGCCGGCCGCCTCCAAAAAATCCAAATGATTAAGGATATGTCCCAGACCAACCTGCCCCCACCTCAAAACCTGTGCTTCCCTGACAGTCCCAAGGGAACCCTACAAACTGACAGCAGGAACCAGGGCTGACCTTATATCTTTCCAAGAAAAAATGGCCAGTGTTTGTCTGAAGGGGCCTTTGGCCTTGACTGGCCGGACGCCTCCAAAAATCCAAACGATTAAAGATATGTCCCAGACCCAACCTGCCCCCACCTCAAACCTGTGCTTCCCTGACAGTCCCAAGGGAACCCTACAAACTGACATCACCAACCAGGTCTGGCAACTTTTCCTTCACAGGGAAAAGGGCCAATGTTTGTCTCCAAGGGCCTTTGGCCTTGAGTGGCCGGACGCCTCCAAAAAATCCAAACGATTAAAGATATTTCCCAGACATAACCTGCCCCCACCTCAAACCTCTGCTGCCTTGACAGTCCAACGGGAACTCTACATGCAGACATCAGCAACCTGGACCAGCAACTTTTCCTTACAGGAAAAAGGAGCGGTCGTTTTCTCGAGGAGCCTGTGGCCTTGAGTGGCCGGCCGCCTCCAAAAAATCCAAACGATTAAAGATATTTCCCAGACCTAACCTGCCCCCACCTCAAATTTGGTCTGCCCCGACAGTCTCATGAGAACTCTACTGACTGACATCAGGAAGCTGGTCTGGCAACTTTTCGTTCAAAGGGAAAAGGGCCGGTGTTTGTCTTCAGGAGCCGGGGTCCCAGGTTGGCCTGCCGCCTCCAAAATATCCAAACGATTAAAGATATGTCCCAGACCCAACCTGCCCCCACTTCAAACCTGTGCTGCCCTGACAGTCCCAAGGGAACCCTACAAACTGACATCAGCAACCAGGGCTGGCAACTTTTCCTTAACAGGGAATACGGCTGGTGTTTGTCTCCAAGGGCCTTTGGCCTTGAGTGACCGGCCGCCTCCAAAAAATCCAAACGATTAAAGATATGTCCCAGACCCAACCTGCCCCCACCTCAAACATTGTGCTGCCTTGACAGTCTAACGGGAACTCTACATGCAGACATCAGCAACCTGGACCGGCAACTTTTCCTTAAAGGGAAAAGGAGCGGTCTTTTTCTCGAGGAGCCTGTGGCTTTGAGTGGCCAGCCGCCTCCAAAAAATCCAAACGATTAAAGATATTTCCCAGACATAACCTGCCCCCACCTCAAAACTGTGCTACCTTGACAGTCCCAAGGGAACTCTACCTGCAGACATCAGCAACCTGGACCGGCAACTTTTCCTTACAGGGACAAGGACCGGTCCTTTTCTTGAGGAGCCTGTGGCCTTGAGTGGCCGGCCGCCTCCAAAAAACCAAACGATTAAAGATATGTCCCAGACCCAACCTGCCCCCACCACAAACTTGTGCTGCCCTGACAGTCCCAAGAGAACGCTATAAAACTGACATGAGGAACCTGTGCTGGCAACTTTTCCTTCACAGGGAAAAGGGCCGGTGATTGTCTCTCGGGGCCTGTGGCCCTGAGTGGCCGGCCGCTTCCAAAAAAATCCAAATGATTAAGGATATGTCCCAGACCCAACCTGCCCCCACCTCAAAACCTGTGCTTCCCTGACAGTCCCAAGGGAACCCTACAAACTGACAGCAGGAACCAGGGCTGACCTTATATCTTTCCAAGAAAAAATGGCCAGTGTTTGTCTGAAGGGGCCTTTGGCCTTGACTGGCCGGACGCCTCCAAAAATCCAAACGATTAAAGATATTTCCCAGACCCAACCTGCCCCCACCTCAAACCTGTGCTTCCCTGACAGTCCCAAGGGAACCCTACAAACTGACATCACCAACCAGGTCTGGCAACTTTTCCTTCACAGGGAAAAGGGCCGATGTTTGTCTCCAAGGGCCTTTGGCCTTGAGTGGCGGGCCGCCTCCAAAAAATCCAAACGATTAAAGATATGTCCCAGACCAAATCTGCCCCCACCACAAACTTGTGCTGCCCTGACAGTCCCAAGAGAACGCTATAAACTGACATGAGGAACCTGGGCTGGCAACTTTTCCTTCACAGGGAAAAGGGCTGGTGTTTTTCTTCAGGAGCCTGTGTCCCAGAGTGGCCGGCTGCCTCCAAAAAATACAAATGATTAAAGATATGTCCCAGACCCAACCTGCCCCCACCTCAAATTTGGTCTGCCCTGACAGTCTCATGAGAACTCTACTGACTGACATCAGGAAGCTGGTCTGGCAACTTTTCGTTCAAAGGGAAAAGGGCCGGTGTTTGTCTTCAGGAGCCGGGGCCCCAGGTTGGCCGGCCGCCTCCAAAATCTCCAAACGATTAAAGATATGTCCCAGACCCAACCTGCCCCCACCTCAAATTTGTGCTGCCCCGACAGTCTCAAGAGAACTCTACGAACTGACATCAGCAACCTGGTCTAGCAACTTTTCGTTCAAAGGGAAAAGGGCCGGTGTTTGTCTTCAGGAGCCTGGGTCCCAGAGTGGTTGGCCGCCTCCAAAAAATCCAAACAATTAAGGATATGTCCCAGACCCAACCGGCCCCCACCTCTAACCTGTGCTACCCTGACAGTCCCAAGGGAACCCTTCAAAGTGACAGCAGGATCCTGGGCTGGACACTTTTCCTTCCCAGCGAAAATGGCCGGTGTTTTCCTGCAGGGACTTTGTCCCTGAGTGGCCGGACCCTTCCAAAAAATCCAAATGATCAAAGATATTTCCCAGAACTAATGTGCCCCCACCTCAAAGCTGTGCTTCCCTGACAGTCCCAAGGGAACCCTACCTGCTGACATCAGGAATCTGGGCGGACCATATTTCTTTCCTAGAAAAAATTGCTCGTGTCTTCCTGCAGGGGCCTTTGTCCCTGAGTGGCCGGCCGCCTCCAAAAAATCCAAACGATTAAAGATATGTCCCAGACCAAATCTGCCCCCACCACAAACTTGTGCTGCCCTGACAGTCCCAAGAGAACGCTATAAACTGACATGAGGAACCTGGGCTGGCAACTTTTCCTTCACAGGGAAAAGGGCTGGTGTTTTTCTTCAGGAGCCTGTGTCCCCAGAGTGGCCGGCTGCCTCCAAAAAATCCAAATGATTAAAGATATGTCCCAGACCCAACCTGCCTCCACCTCAAATTTGGTCTGCCCCGACAGTCTCATGAGAACTCTACTGACTGACATCAGGAAGCTGGTCTGGCAACTTTTCGTTCAAAGGGAAAAGGGCCGGTGTTTGTCTTCAGGAGCCGGGGTCCCAGGTGGCCGGCCGCCTCCAAAATATCCAAACGATTAAAGATATGTCCCAGACCCAACCTGCCCCCACTTCAAACCTGTGCTGCCCTGACAGTCCCAAGGGAACCCTACCTGCTGACATCAGGAAGCTGGGCGGACCATATTTCTTTCCTAGAAAAAATTGCTCGTGTCTTCCTGCAGGGGCCTTTGTCCCTGAGTGGCCGGCCGCCTCCAAAAAATCCAAACGATTAAAGATATGTCCCAGACCAAATCTGCCCCCACCACAAACTTGTGCTGCCCTGACAGTCCCAAGAGAACGCTATAAACTGACATCAGCAACCAGGGCTGGCAACTTTTCCTTCACAGGGAAAAGGGCTGGTGTTTTTCTTCAGGAGCCTGTGTCCCAGAGTGGCCGGCTGCCTCCAAAAAATACAAATGATTAAAGATATGTCCCAGACCCAACCTGCCCCCACCTCAAATTTGGTCTGCCCCGACAGTCTCATGAGAACTCTACTGACTGACATCAGGAAGCTGGTCTGGCAACTTTTCGTTCAAAGGGAAAAGGGCCGGTGTTTGTCTTCAGGAGCCGGGGCCCCAGGTTGGCCGGCCGCCTCCAAAATCTCCAAACGATTAAAGATATGTCCCAGACCCAACCTGCCCCCACCTCAAATTTGTGCTGCCCCGACAGTCTCAAGAGAACTCTACGAACTGACATCAGCAACCTGGTCTAGCAACTTTTCGTTCAAAGGGAAAAGGGCCGGTGTTTGTCTTCAGGAGCCTGGGTCCCAGAGTGGCTGGCCGCCTCCAAAAAATCCAAATGATTAAAGATATGTCCCAGACCCAACCTACCCCCACCTCAAACTTGTGCTGCCCTGACAGTCCCAAGGGAACCCTACAAATTGACATCACC
The DNA here is from genome assembly GCF_031753505.1 of Anomalospiza imberbis. Lineage (NCBI taxonomy): Eukaryota > Metazoa > Chordata > Aves > Passeriformes > Viduidae > Anomalospiza > Anomalospiza imberbis. The sequence goes on from NW_027100177.1 coordinate 14,133, forward strand.
AACCAGGTCTGGCAACTTTTCCTTCACAGGGAAAAGGGCCGATGTTTGTCTCCAAGGGCCTTTGGCCTTGAGTGGCCGGACGCCTCCAAAAAATCCAAATGATTAAAGATATTTCCCAGACCCAACCTGCCCCCACGTCAAATTTGTGCTGCCCCGACAGTCCCTAGGAAAACCTACAAAGTGACAGCAGGAACCTGGGCTGGACACTTTTCCTTAACAGGGAAAAGGGCCGGTGGTTTCCTGCAGGGGCCTTTCTCCCTGAGTGGCCGGACGCCTCCAAAAAATCCAAATGACTAAAGATATTTCCCAGACATAACCTGCCCCCACCTCAAACCTCTGCTGCCTTGACAGTCCAACGGGAACTCTACATGCAGACATCAGCAACCTGGACCAGCAACTTTTCCTTACAGGGAAAAGGAGCGGTCTTTTTCTCGAGGAGCCTGTGGCCTTTAGTGGCCGGCCGCCTCCAAAAAATCCAAACGATTAAAGATATTTCCCAGACCTAACCTGCCCCCACCTCAAATTTGTGCTGCCTTGACAGTCCCAAGGGAACCCTAAGACTGACATCAGGAAACTGCCTTGGCAACTTTTCCTTCACAGGGAAAATGGGTGGTCTTTTTCTTGAGGAGCCTTTGGCCTTGAGTGGCCCGCCGCCTCCAAAAAATCCAAACGATGAAGGATATGTCCCAGACCCAACCTGCCCCCACCTCAAACCTGTGCTGCCCTGACAGTCCAAAGGGAACCCTACAAACTGACATCAGCAACAAGGGCTGGCAACTTTTCCTTAACATGGAATAGGGCCGGTGTTTGTCTCCAAGGGCCTTTGTCCCTGAGTAGCCGGATGCCTCCAAAAAATCCAAACGATTAATGATATGTCCTAGACTTAATCTGCCCCCACCAGAAACTTGTGCTGCCCTGACAGTCCCAAAGGAACCCTATAAACTGACAAGAGGAACCTGGGCTGGCAACTTTTCCGTCACAGGGAAAAGGGCCGGTGTTTGTCTTCAGGAACCTTTGTCCCAGAGTGGCTGGCCGCCTCCAAAATCTCCAAACGATTAAAGCTATGTCCCAGACCCAACCTGCCCCCACCTCAAATTTGTGCTGCCCCGACAGTCTCAAGAGAACTCTACGAACTGACATCAGCAACCTGGTCTAGCAACTTTTCGTTCAAAGGGAAAAGGGCCGGTGTTTGTCTTCAGGAGCCTGGGTCCCAGAGTGGCTGGCCGCCTCCAAAAAATCCAAACGATTAAAGATATGTCCCAGACCCAACCTACCCCCACCTCAAACCTGTGCTGCCCTGACAGTCTCAAGGGAACCCTACAAACAGACATCAGCAACCAGGGCTGGCAACTTTTCCTTAACAGGGAATACGGCTGGTGTTTGTCTCCAAGGACCTGGGGCCCTGAGTAGCCGGATGCCTCCAAAAAATCCAAACAATTAAGGATATGTCCCAGACCCAACCGGCCCCCACCTCTAACCTGTGCTACCCTGACAGTCCCAAGGGAACCCTTCAAAGTGACAGCAGGATCCTGGGCTGGACACTTTTCCTTCCCAGCGAAAATGGCCGGTGTTTTCCTGCAGGGACTTTGTCCCTGAGTGGCCGGACCCTTCCAAAAAATCCAAATGATCAAAGATATTTCCCAGAACTAATGTGCCCCCACCTCAAAGCTGTGCTTCCCTGACAGTCCCAAGGGAACCCTACCTGCTGACATCAGGAATCTGGGCGGACCATATCTCTTTCCTAGAAAAAATTGCTCGTGTCTTCCTGCAGGGGCCTTTGTCCCTGAGTGGCCGGCCGCCTCCAAAAAATCCAAACGATTAAAGATATGTCCCAGACCAAATCTGCCCCCACCACAAACTTGTGCTGCCCTGACAGTCCCAAGAGAACGCTATAAACTGACATGAGGAACCTGGGCTGGCAACTTTTCCTTCACAGGGAAAAGGGCTGGTGTTTTTCTTCAGGAGCCTGTGTCCCAGAGTGGCCGGCTGCCTCCAAAAAATCCAAATGATTAAAGATATGTCCCAGACCCAACCTGCCCCCACCTCAAATTTGGTCTGCCCCGACAGTCTCATGAGAACTCTACTGACTGACATCAGGAAGCTGGTCTGGCAACTTTTCGTTCAAAGGGAAAAGGGCCGGTGTTTGTCTTCAGGAGCCGGGGCCCCAGGTTGGCCGGCCGCCTCCAAAATCTCCAAACGATTAAAGATATGTCCCAGACCCAACCTGCCCCCACCTCAAATTTGTGCTGCCCCGACAGTCTCAAGAGAACTCTACGAACTGACATCAGCAACCTGGTCTAGCAACTTTTCGTTCAAAGGGAAAAGGGCCGGTGTTTGTCTTCCGGAGCCTGGGTCCCAGAGTGGCTGGCCGCCTCCAAAAAATCCAAATGATTAAAGATATGTCCCAGACCCAACCTACCCCCACCTCAAACTTGTGCTGCCCTGACAGTCTCAAGGGAACCCTACAAACAGACATCAGCAACCAGGGCTGGCAACTTTTCCTTCACAGGGAAAAGGGCCGATGTTTGTCTCCAAGGGCCTTTGGCCTTGAGTGGCCGGATGCCTCCAAAAAATCCAAACAATTAAGGATATGTCCCAGACCCAACCGGCCCCCACCTCTAACCTGTGCTACCCTGACAGTCCCAAGGGAACCCTTCAAAGTGACAGCAGGATCCTGGGCTGGACACTTTTCCTTCCCAGCGAAAATGGCCGGTGTTTTCCTGCAGGGACTTTGTCCCTGAGTGGCCGGACCCTTCCAAAAAATCCAAATGATCAAAGATATTTCCCAGAACTAATGTGCCCCCACCTCAAAGCTGTGCTTCCCTGACAGTCCCAAGGGAACCCTACCTGCTGACATCAGGAATCTGGGCGGACCATATCTCTTTCCTAGAAAAAATTGCTCGTGTCTTCCTGCAGGGGCCTTTGTCCCTGAGTGGCCGGCCGCCTCCAAAAAATCCAAACGATTAAAGATATGTCCCAGACCAAATCTGCCCCCACCACAAACTTGTGCTGCCCTGACAGTCCCAAGAGAACGCTATAAACTGACATGAGGAACCTGGGCTGGCAACTTTTCCGTCACAGGGAAAAGGGCTGGTGTTTTTCTTCAGGAGCCTGTGTCCCAGAGTGGCCGGCTGCCTCCAAAAAATCCAAATGATTAAAGATATGTCCCAGACCCAACCTGCCCCCACCTCAAATTTGGTCTGCCCCGACAGTCTCATGAGAACTCTACTGACTGACATCAGGAAGCTGGTCTGGCAACTTTTCGTTCAAAGGGAAAAGGGCCGGTGTTTGTCTTCAGGAGCCGGGGTCCCAGGTGGCCGGCCGCCTCCAAAATATCCAAACGATTAAAGATATGTCCCAGACCCAACCTGCCCCCACTTCAAACCTGTGCTGCCCTGACAGTCCCAAGGGAACCCTACCTGCTGACATCAGGAATCTGGGCGGACCATATTTCTTTCCTAGAAAAAATTGCTCGTGTCTTCCTGCAGGGGCCTTTGTCCCTGAGTGGCCGGCCGCCTCCAAAAAATCCAAACGATTAAAGATATGTCCCAGACCAAATCTGCCCCCACCACAAACTTGTGCTGCCCTGACAGTCCCAAGAGAACGCTATAAACTGACATGAGGAACCTGGGCTGGCAACTTTTCCGTCACAGGGAAAAGGGCTGGTGTTTTTCTTCAGGAGCCTGTGTCCCAGAGTGGCCGGCTGCCTCCAAAAAATACAAATGATTAAAGATATGTCCCAGACCCAACCTGCCCCCACCTCAAATTTGGTCTGCCCCGACAGTCTCATGAGAACTCTACTGACTGACATCAGGAAGCTGGTCTGGCAACTTTTCGTTCAAAGGGAAAAGGGCCGGTGTTTGTCTTCAGGAGCCGGGGCCCCAGGTTGGCCGGCCGCCTCCAAAATCTCCAAACGATTAAAGATATGTCCCAGACCCAACCTGCCCCCACCTCAAATTTGTGCTGCCCCGACAGTCTCAAGAGAACTCTACGAACTGACATCAGCAACCTGGTCTAGCAACTTTTCGTTCAAAGGGAAAAGGGCCGGTGTTTGTCTTCAGGAGCCTGGGTCCCAGAGTGGTTGGCCGCCTCCAAAAAATCCAAACGATTAAAGATATGTCCCAGACCCAACCTACCCCCACCTCAAACCTGTGCTGCCCTGACAGTCTCAAGGGAACCCTACAAACTGACATCACCAACCAGGTCTGGCAACTTTTCCTTCACAGGGAAAAGGGCCGATGTTTGTCTCCAAGGGCCTTTGGCCTTGAGTGGCCGGACGCCTCCAAAAAATCCAAATGATTAAAGATATTTCCCAGACCCAACCTGCCCCCACATCAAATTTGTGCTGCCCCGACAGTCCCTAGGAAAACCTACAAAGTGACAGCAGGAACCTGGGCTGGACACTTTTCCTTAACAGGGAAAAGGGCCGGTGGTTTCCTGCAGGGGCCTTTCTCCCTGAGTGGCCGGACGCCTCCAAAAAATCCAAATGACTAAAGATATTTCCCAGACATAACCTGCCCCCACCTCAAACCTCTGCTGCCTTGACAGTCCAACGGGAACTCTACATGCAGACATCAGCAACCTGGACCAGCAACTTTTCCTTACAGGGAAAAGGAGCGGTCTTTTTCTCGAGGAGCCTGTGGCCTTTAGTGGCCGGCCGCCTCCAAAAAATCCAAACGATTAAAGATATTTCCCAGACCTAACCTGCCCCCACCTCAAATTTGTGCTGCCTTGACAGTCCCAAGGGAACCCTAAAACTGACATCAGGAAACTGCCTTGGCAACTTTTCCTTCACAGGGAAAATGGGTGGTCTTTTTCTTGAGGAGCCTTTGGCCTTGAGTGGCCCGCCGCCTCCAAAAAATCCAAACGATGAAGGATATGTCCCAGACCCAACCTGCCCCCACCTCAAACCTGTGCTGCCCTGACAGTCCAAAGGGAACCCTACAAACTGACATCAGCAACAAGGGCTGGCAACTTTTCCTTAACATGGAATAGGGCCGGTGTTTGTCTCCAAGGGCCTTTGTCCCTGAGTAGCCGGATGCCTCCAAAAAATCCAAACGATTAATGATATGTCCTAGACTTAATCTGCCCCCACCAGAAACTTGTGCTGCCCTGACAGTCCCAAAGGAACCCTATAAACTGACAAGAGGAACCTGGGCTGGCAACTTTTCCGTCACAGGGAAAAGGGCCGGTGTTTGTCTTCAGGAACCTTTGTCCCAGAGTGGCTGGCCGCCTCCAAAATCTCCAAACGATTAAAGCTATGTCCCAGACCCAACCTGCCCCCACCTCAAATTTGTGCTGCCCCGACAGTCTCAAGAGAACTCTACGAACTGACATCAGCAACCTGGTCTAGCAACTTTTCGTTCAAAGGGAAAAGGGCCGGTGTTTGTCTTCAGGAGCCTGGGTCCCAGAGTGGCTGGCCGCCTCCAAAAAATCCAAACGATTAAAGATATGTCCCAGACCCAACCTGCCCCCACCTCAAACCTGTGCTGCCCTGACAGTCCCAAGGGAACCCTACAAACTGACATCAGCAACCAGGGCTGGCAACTTTTCCTTCACAGGGAAAAGGGCCGGAGTTTGTCTCCAAGGACCTGGGGCCCTGAGTAGCCGGATGCCTCCAAAAAATCCAAACAATTAAGGATATGTCCCAGACCCAACCGGCCCCCACCTCTAACCTGTGCTACCCTGACAGTCCCAAGGGAACCCTTCAAAGTGACAGCAGGATCCTGGGCTGGACACTTTTCCTTCCCAGCGAAAATGGCCGGTGTTTTCCTGCAGGGACTTTGTCCCTGAGTGGCCGGACCCTTCCAAAAAATCCAAATGATCAAAGATATTTCCCAGAACTAATGTGCCCCCACCTCAAAGCTGTGCTTCCCTGACAGTCCCAAGGGAACCCTACCTGCTGACATCAGGAATCTGGGCGGACCATATTTCTTTCCTAGAAAAAATTGCTCGTGTCTTCCTGCAGGGGCCTTTGTCCCTGAGTGGCCGGCCGCCTCCAAAAAATCCAAACGATTAAAGATATGTCCCAGACCAAATCTGCCCCCACCACAAACTTGTGCTGCCCTGACAGTCCCAAGAGAACGCTATAAACTGACATGAGGAACCTGGGCTGGCAACTTTTCCGTCACAGGGAAAAGGGCTGGTGTTTTTCTTCAGGAGCCTGTGTCCCAGAGTGGCCGGCTGCCTCCAAAAAATCCAAATGATTAAAGATATGTCCCAGACCCAACCTGCCCCCACCTCAAATTTGGTCTGCCCCGACAGTCTCATGAGAACTCTACTGACTGACATCAGGAAGCTGGTCTGGCAACTTTTCGTTCAAAGGGAAAAGGGCCGGTGTTTGTCTTCAGGAGCCGGGGTCCCAGGTGGCCGGCCGCCTCCAAAATATCCAAACGATTAAAGATATGTCCCAGACCCAACCTGCCCCCACTTCAAACCTGTGCTGCCCTGACAGTCCCAAGGGAACCCTACCTGCTGACATCAGGAAGCTGGGCGGACCATATTTCTTTCCTAGAAAAAATTGCTCGTGTCTTCCTGCAGGGGCCTTTGTCCCTGAGTGGCCGGCCGCCTCCAAAAAATCCAAACGATTAAAGATATGTCCCAGACCAAATCTGCCCCCACCACAAACTTGTGCTGCCCTGACAGTCCCAAGAGAACGCTATAAACTGACATCAGCAACCAGGGCTGGCAACTTTTCCTTCACAGGGAAAAGGGCTGGTGTTTTTCTTCAGGAGCCTGTGTCCCAGAGTGGCCGGCTGCCTCCAAAAAATCCAAATGATTAAAGATATGTCCCAGACCCAACCTGCCCCCACCTCAAATTTGGTCTGCCCCGACAGTCTCATGAGAACTCTACTGACTGACATCAGGAAGCTGGTCTGGCAACTTTTCGTTCAAAGGGAAAAGGGCCGGTGTTTGTCTTCAGGAGCCGGGGCCCCAGGTTGGCCGGCCGCCTCCAAAATCTCCAAACGATTAAAGATATGTCCCAGACCCAACCTGCCCCCACCTCAAATTTGTGCTGCCCCGACAGTCTCAAGAGAACTCTACGAACTGACATCAGCAACCTGGTCTAGTAACTTTTCGTTCAAAGGGAAAAGGGCCGGTGTTTGTCTTCAGGAGCCGGGGTCCCAGAGTGGTTGGCTGCCTCCAAAAAATCCGAATGATTAAAGATATGTCCCAGACCCAACCTACCCCCACCTCAAACTTGTGCTGCCCTGACAGTCCCAAGGGAACCCTACAAACTGACATCACCAACCAGGTCTGGCAACTTTTCCTTCACAGGGAAAAGGGCCGATGTTTGTCTCCAAGGGCCTTTGGCCTTGAGTGGCCGGACGCCTCCAAAAATCCAAATGATTAAAGATATTTCCCAGACCCAACCTGCCCCCACGTCAAATTTGTGCTGCCCCGACAGTCCCTAGGAAAACCTACAAAGTGACAGCAGGAACCTGGGCTGGACACTTTTCCTTAACAGGGAAAAGGGCCGGTGATTTCCTGCAGGGGCCTTTCTCCCTGAGTGGCCGGACGCCTCCAAAAAATCCAAATGACTAAAGATATTTCCCAGACATAACCTGCCCCCACCTCAAACCTCTGCTGCCTTGACAGTCCAACGGGAACTCTACATGCAGACATCAGCAACCTGGACCAGCAACTTTTCCTTACAGGGAAAAGGAGCGGTCTTTTTCTCGAGGAGCCTGTGGCCTTGAGTGGCCGGCCGCCTCCAAAAAATCCAAACGATTAAAGATATTTCCCAGACCTAACCTGCCCCCACCTCAAATTTGTGCTGCCTTGACAGTCCCAAGGGAACCCTAAAACTGACATCAGGAACCTGCCTTGGCAACTTTTCCTTCACAGGGAAAATGGGTGGTCTTTTTCTTGAGGAGCCTTTGGCCTTGAGTGGCCCGCCGCCTCCAAAAAATCCAAACGATGAAGGATATGTCCCAGACCCAACCTGCCCCCACCTCAAACCTGTGCTGCCCTGACAGTCCAAAGGGAACCCTACAAACTGACATCAGCAACAAGGGCTGGCAACTTTTCCTTAACATGGAATAGGGCCGGTGTTTGTCTCCAAGGGCCTTTGTCCCTGAGTAGCCGGATGCCTCCAAAAAATCCAAACGATTAATGATATGTCCTAGACTTAATCTGCCCCCACCAGAAACTTGTGCTGCCCTGACAGTCCCAAAGGAACCCTATAAACTGACAAGAGGAACCTGGGCTGGCAACTTTTCCGTCACAGGGAAAAGGGCCGGTGTTTGTCTTCAGGAACCTTTGTCCCAGAGTGGCTGGCCGCCTCCAAAATCTCCAAACGATTAAAGCTATGTCCCAGACCCAACCTGCCCCCACCTCAAATTTGTGCTGCCCCGACAGTCTCAAGAGAACTCTACGAACTGACATCAGCAACCTGGTCTAGCAACTTTTCGTTCAAAGGGAAAAGGGCCGGTGTTTGTCTTCAGGAGCCTGGGTCCCAGAGTGGCTGGCCGCCTCCAAAAAATCCAAACGATTAAAGATATGTCCCAGACCCAACCTACCCCCACCTCAAACCTGTGCTGCCCTGACAGTCCCAAGGGAACCCTACAAACTGACATCAGCAACCAGGGCTGGCAACTTTTCCTTAACAGGGAATACGGCCGGTGTTTGTCTCCAAGGACCTTTGGCCTTGAGTGACCGGACGCCTCCAAAAAATCCAAACGATTAAAGATATGTCCCAGACCCAACCTGCCCCCACCTCAAACATTGTGCTGCCTTGACAGTCCAACGGGAACTCTACATGCAGACATCAGCAACCTGGTCCGGCAACTTTTCCTTACAGGGACAAGGACCGGTCTTTTTCTCGAGGAGCCTGTGGCTTTGAGTGGCCAGCCGCCTCCAAAAAATCCAAACGATTAAAGATATTTCCCAGACCTAACCTGCCCCCACCTCAAAACTGCGCTACCTTGACAGTCCCAAGGGAACTCTACCTGCAGACATCAGCAACCTGGACCGGCAACTTTTCCTTACAGGGACAAGGACCGGTCCTTTTCTTGAGGAGCCTGTGGCCTTGAGTGGCCGGCCGCCTCCAAAAAACCAAACGATTAAAGATATGTCCCAGACCCAACCTGCCCCCACCACAAACTTGTGCTGCCCTGACAGTCCCAAGAGAATGCTATAAACTGACATGAGGAACCTGGGCTGGCAACTTTTCCTTCAAAGGGAAAAGAGCCGGTGTTTGTCTCTCGGGGCCTGTGGCCCTGAGTGGCCGGCCGCCTCCAAAAAATCCAAATGATTAAGGATATGTCCCAGACCCAACCTGCCCCCACCTCAAAACCTGTGCTTCCCTGACAGTCCCAAGGGAACCCTACAAACTGACAGCAGGAACCAGGGCTGACCTTATATCTTTCCAAGAAAAAATGGCCAGTGTTTGTCTGAAGGGGCCTTTGGCCTTGACTGGCCGGACGCCTCCAAAAATCCAAACGATTAAAGATATTTCCCAGACCCAACCTGCCCCCACCTCAAACCTGTGCTTCCCTGACAGTCCCAAGGGAACCCTACAAACTGACATCACCAACCAGGTCTGGCAACTTTTCCTTCACAGGGAAAAGGGCCGATGTTTGTCTCCAAGGGCCTTTGGCCTTGAGTGGCCGGACGCCTCCAAAAAATCCAAATGACTAAAGATATTTCCCAGACATAACCTGCCCCCACCTCAAACCTCTGCTGCCTTGACAGTCCCAAGGGAACTCTACCTGCAGACATCAGCAACCTGGACCGGCAACTTTTCCTTACAGGGACAAGGACCGGTCCTTTTCTTGAGGAGCCTGTGGCCTTGAGTGGCCGGCCGCCTCCAAAAAACCAAACGATTAAAGATATGTCCCAGACCCAACCTGCCCCCACCACAAACTTGTGCTGCCCTGACAGCCCCAAGAGAACGCTATAAACTGACATGAGGAACCTGGGCTGGCAACTTTTCCTTCACAGGGAAAAGGGCCGGTGTTTGTCTCTCGGGGCCTGTGGCCCTGAGTGGCCGGCCGCCTCCAAAAAATCCAAATGATTAAGGATATGTCCCAGACCCAACCTGCCCCCACCTCAAAACCTGTGCTTCCCTGACAGTCCCAAGGGAACCCTACAAACTGACAGCAGGAACCAGGGCTGACCTTATATCTTTCCAAGAAAAAATGGCCAGTGTTTGTCTGAAGGGGCCTTTGGCCTTGACTGGCCGGACGCCTCCAAAAATCCAAACAATTAAAGATATTTCCCAGACCCAACCTGCCCCCACCTCAAACCTGTGCTTCCCTGACAGTCCCAAGGGAACCCTACAAACTGACATCACCAACCAGGTCTGGCAACTTTTCCTTCACAGGGAAAAGGGCCGATGTTTGTCTCCAAGGGCCTTTGGCCTTGATTGGCCGGCCGCCTCCAAAAAATCCAAACGATTAAAGATATGTCCCAGACCAAATCTGCCCCCACCACAAACTTGTGCTGCCCTGACAGTCCCAAGAGAACGCTATAAACTGACATGAGGAACCTGGGCTGGCAACTTTTCCTTCACAGGGAAAAGGGCTGGTGTTTTTCTTCAGGAGCCTGTGTCCCAGAGTGGCCGGCTGCCTCCAAAAAATCCAAATGATTAAAGATATGTCCCAGACCAACCCTGCCCCCACCTCAAATTTGGTCTGCCCCGACAGTCTCATGAGAACTCTACTGACTGACATCAGGAAGCTGGTCTGGCAACTTTTCGTTCAAAGGGAAAAGGGCCGGTGTTTGTCTTCAGGAGCCGGGGCCCCAGGTTGGCCGGCCGCCTCCAAAATCTCCAAACGATTAAAGATATGTCCCAGACCCAACCTGCCCCCACCTCAAATTTGTGCTGCCCCGACAGTCTCAAGAGAACTCTACGAACTGACATCAGCAACCTGGTCTAGCAACTTTTCGTTCAAAGGGAAAAGGGCCGGTGTTTGTCTTCAGGAGCCTGGGTCCCAGAGTGGTTGGCCGCCTCCAAAAAATCCGAATGATTAAAGATATGTCCCAGACCCAACCTACCCCCACCTCAAACTTGTGCTGCCCTGACAGTCCCAAGGGAACCCTACAAACAGACATCAGCAACCAGGGCTGGCAACTTTTCCTTCACAGGGAAAAGGGCCGATGTTTGTCTCCAAGGGCCTTTGGCCTTGAGTGGCCGGACGCCTCCAAAAAATCCAAATGATTAAAGATATTTCCCAGACCCAACCTGCCCCCACGTCAAATTTGTGCTGCCCCGACAGTCCCTAGGAAAACCTACAAAGTGACAGCAGGAACCTGGGCTGGACACTTTTCCTTAACAGGGAAAAGGGCCGGTGGTTTCCTGCAGGGGCCTTTCTCCCTGAGTGGCCGGACGCCTCCAAAAAATCCAAATGACTAAAGATATTTCCCAGACATAACCTGCCCCCACCTCAAACCTCTGCTGCCTTGACAGTCCAACGGGAACTCTACATGCAGACATCAGCAACCTGGACCAGCAACTTTTCCTTACAGGGAAAAGGAGCGGTCTTTTTCTCGAGGAGCCTGTGGCCTTTAGTGGCCGGCCGCCTCCAAAAAATCCAAACGATTAAAGATATTTCCCAGACCTAACCTGCCCCCACCTCAAATTTGTGCTGCCTTGACAGTCCCAAGGGAACCCTAAAACTGACATCAGGAAACTGCCTTGGCAACTTTTCCTTCACAGGGAAAATGGGTGGTCTTTTTCTTGAGGAGCCTTTGGCCTTGAGTGGCCCGCCGCCTCCAAAATATCCAAACGATGAAGGATATGTCCCAGACCCAACCTGCCCCCACCTCAAACCTGTGCTGCCCTGACAGTCCAAAGGGAACCCTACAAACTGACATCAGCAACAAGGGCTGGCAACTTTTCCTTAACATGGAATAGGGCCGGTGTTTGTCTCCAAGGGCCTTTGTCCCTGAGTAGCCGGATGCCTCCAAAAAATCCAAACGATTAATGATATGTCCTAGACTTAATCTGCCCCCACCAGAAACTTGTGCTGCCCTGACAGTCCCAAAGGAACCCTATAAACTGACAAGAGGAACCTGGGCTGGCAACTTTTCCGTCACAGGGAAAAGGGCCAGGGTTTGTCTTCAGGAACCTTTGTCCCAGAGTGGCCGGCCGCCTCCAAAATCTCCAAACGATTAAAGATATGTCCCAGACCCAACCTGCCCCCACCTCAAATTTGTGCTGCCCCGACAGTCTCAAGAGAACTCTACGAACTGACATCAGCAACCTGGTCTAGCAACTTTTCGTTCAAAGGGAAAAGGGCCGGTGTTTGTCTTCAGGAGCCTGGGTCCCAGAGTGGCTGGCCGCCTCCAAAAAATCCAAACGATTAAAGATATGTCCCAGACCCAACCTACCCCCACCTCAAACCTGTGCTGCCCTGACAGTCTCAAGGGAACCCTACAAACTGACATCAGCAACCAGGGCTGGCAACTTTTCCTTAACAGGGAATACGGCCGGTGTTTGTCTCCAAGGACCTGGGGCCCTGAGTAGCCGGATGCCTCCAAAAAATCCAAACAATTAAGGATATGTCCCAGACCCAACCGGCCCCCACCTCTAACCTGTGCTACCCTGACAGTCCCAAGGGAACCCTTCAAAGTGACAGCAGGATCCTGGGCTGGACACTTTTCCTTCCCAGCGAAAATGGCCGGTGTTTTCCTGCAGGGACTTTGTCCCTGAGTGGCCGGACCCTTCCAAAAAATCCAAATGATCAAAGATATTTCCCAGAACTAATGTGCCCCCACCTCAAAGCTGTGCTTCCCTGACAGTCCCAAGGGAACCCTACCTGCTGACATCAGGAATCTGGGCGGACCATATTTCTTTCCTAGAAAAAATTGCTCGTGTCTTCCTGCAGGGGCCTTTGTCCCTGAGTGGCCGGCCGCCTCCAAAAAATCCAAACGATTAAAGATATGTCCCAGACCAAATCTGCCCCCACCACAAACTTGTGCTGCCCTGACAGTCCCAAGAGAACGCTATAAACTGACATGAGGAACCTGGGCTGGCAACTTTTCCTTCACAGGGAAAAGGGCTGGTGTTTTTCTTCAGGAGCCTGTGTCCCAGAGTGGCCGGCTGCCTCCAAAAAATCCAAATGATTAAAGATATGTCCCAGACCCAACCTGCCCCCACCTCAAATTTGGTCTGCCCCGACAGTCTCATGAGAACTCTACTGACTGACATCAGGAAGCTGGTCTGGCAACTTTTCGTTCAAAGGGAAAAGGGCCGGTGTTTGTCTTCAGGAGCCGGGGTCCCAGGTTGGCCTGCCGCCTCCAAAATATCCAAACGATTAAAGATATGTCCCAGACCCAACCTGCCCCCACTTCAAACCTGTGCTGCCCTGACAGTCCCAAGGGAACCCTACAAACTGACATCAGCAACCAGGGCTGGCAACTTTTCCTTAACAGGGAATACGGCTGGTGTTTGTCTCCAAGGGCCTTTGGCCTTGAGTGACCGGCCGCCTCCAAAAAATCCAAACGATTAAAGATATGTCCCAGACCCAACCTGCCCCCACCTCAAACATTGTGCTGCCTTGACAGTCCAACGGGAACTCTACATGCAGACATCAGCAACCTGGACCGGCAACTTTTCCTTAAAGGGAAAAGGAGCGGTCTTTTTCTCGAGGAGCCTGTGGCTTTGAGTGGCCAGCCGCCTCCAAAAAATCCAAACGATTAAAGATATTTCCCAGACCTAACCTGCCCCCACCTCAAAACTGTGCTACCTTAACAGTCCCAAGGGAACTCTACCTGCAGACATCAGCAACCTGGACCGGCAACTTTTCCTTACAGGGACAAGGACCGGTCCTTTTCTTGAGGAGCCTGTGGCCTTGAGTGGCCGGCCGCCTCCAAAAAACCAAACGATTAAAGATATGTCCCAGACCCAACCTGCCCCTACCACAAACTTGTGCTGCCCTGACAGTCCCAAGAGAACGCTATAAACTGACATGAGGAACCTGGGCTGGCAACTTTTCCTTCACAGGGAAAAGGGCCGGTGATTGTCTCTCGGGGCCTGTGGCCCTGAGTGGCCGGCCGCCTCCAAAAAATCCAAATGATTAAGGATATGTCCCAGACCCAACCTGCCCCCACCTCAAAACCTGTGCTTCCCTGACAGTCCCAAGGGAACCCTACAAACTGACAGCAGGAACCAGGGCTGACCTTATATCTTTCCAAGAAAAAATGGCCAGTGTTTGTCTGAAGGGGCCTTTGGCCTTGACTGGCCGGACGCCTCCAAAAATCCAAACGATTAAAGATATTTCCCAGACCCAACCTGCCCCCACCTCAAACCTGTGCTTCCCTGACAGTCCCAAGGGAACCCTACAAACTGACATCACCAACCAGGTCTGGCAACTTTTCCTTCACAGGGAAAAGGGCCGATGTTTGTCTCCAAGGGCCTTTGGCCTTGAGTGGCCGGCCGCCTCCAAAAAATCCAAACGATTAAAGATATGTCCCAGACCAAATCTGCCCCCACCACAAACTTGTGCTGCCCTGACAGTCCCAAGAGAACGCTATAAACTGACATGAGGAACCTGGGCTGGCAACTTTTCCTTCACAGGGAAAAGGGCTGGTGTTTTTCTTCAGGAGCCTGTGTCCCAGAGTGGCCGGCTGCCTCCAAAAAATCCAAATGATTAAAGATATGTCCCAGACCAACCCTGCCCCCACCTCAAATTTGGTCTGCCCCGACAGTCTCATGAGAACTCTACTGACTGACATCAGGAAGCTGGTCTGGCAACTTTTCGTTCAAAGGGAAAAGGGCCGGTGTTTGTCTTCAGGAGCCGGGGCCCCAGGTTGGCCGGCCGCCTCCAAAATCTCCAAACGATTAAAGATATGTCCCAGACCCAACCTGCCCCCACCTCAAATTTGTGCTGCCCCGACAGTCTCAAGAGAACTCTACGAACTGACATCAGCAACCTGGTCTAGCAACTTTTCGTTCAAAGGGAAAAGGGCCGGTGTTTGTCTTCAGGAGCCTGGGTCCCAGAGTGGTTGGCCGCCTCCAAAAAATCCGAATGATTAAAGATATGTCCCAGACCCAACCTACCCGCACCTCAAACCTGTGCTGCCCTGACAGTCCCAAGGGAACCCTACAAACTGACATCAGCAACCAGGGCTGGCAACTTTTCCTTAACAGGGAATACGGCCGGTGTTTGTCTCCAAGGACCTGGGGCCCTGAGTAGCCGGATGCCTCCAAAAAATCCAAACAATTAAGGATATGTCCCAGACCCAACCGGCCCCCACCTCTAACCTGTGCTACCCTGACAGTCCCAAGGGAACCCTTCAAAGTGACAGCAGGATCCTGGGCTGGACACTTTTCCTTCCCAGCGAAAATGGCCGGTGTTTTCCTGCAGGGACTTTGTCCCTGAGTGGCCGGACCCTTCCAAAAAATCCAAATGATCAAAGATATTTCCCAGAACTAATGTGCCCCCACCTCAAAGCTGTGCTGCCCTGACAGTCCCAAGGGAACCCTACCTGCTGACATCAGGAATCTGGGCGGACCATATTTCTTTCCTAGAAAAAATTGCTCGTGTCTTCCTGCAGGGGCCTTTGTCCCTGAGTGGCCGGCCGCCTCCAAAAAATCCAAACGATTAAAGATATGTCCCAGACCAAATCTGCCCCCACCACAAACTTGTGCTGCCCTGACAGTCCCAAGAGAACGCTATAAACTGACATGAGGAACCTGGGCTGGCAACTTTTCCTTCACAGGGAAAAGGGCTGGTGTTTTTCTTCAGGAGCCTGTGTCCCAGAGTGGCCGGCTGCCTCCAAAAAATCCAAATGATTAAAGATATGTCCCAGACCCAACCTGCCCCCACCTCAAATTTGGTCTGCCCCGACAGTCTCATGAGAACTCTACTGACTGACATCAGGAAGCTG
Source organism: Anomalospiza imberbis (assembly GCF_031753505.1). Classification (NCBI taxonomy): domain Eukaryota; kingdom Metazoa; phylum Chordata; class Aves; order Passeriformes; family Viduidae; genus Anomalospiza; species Anomalospiza imberbis. The sequence goes on from NW_027100177.1 coordinate 29,970, forward strand.
GTCTGGCAACTTTTCGTTCAAAGGGAAAAGGGCCGGTGTTTGTCTTCAGGAGCCGGGGTCCCAGGTTGGCCTGCCGCCTCCAAAATATCCAAACGATTAAAGATATGTCCCAGACCCAACCTGCCCCCACTTCAAACCTGTGCTGCCCTGACAGTCCCAAGGGAACCCTACAAACTGACATCAGCAACCAGGGCTGGCAACTTTTCCTTAACAGGGAATACGGCTGGTGTTTGTCTCCAAGGGCCTTTGGCCTTGAGTGACCGGCCGCCTCCAAAAAATCCAAACGATTAAAGATATGTCCCAGACCCAACCTGCCCCCACCTCAAACATTGTGCTGCCTTGACAGTCCAACGGGAACTCTACATGCAGACATCAGCAACCTGGACCGGCAACTTTTCCTTAAAGGGAAAAGGAGCGGTCTTTTTCTCGAGGAGCCTGTGGCTTTGAGTGGCCAGCCGCCTCCAAAAAATCCAAACGATTAAAGATATTTCCCAGACCTAACCTGCCCCCACCTCAAAACTGTGCTACCTTAACAGTCCCAAGGGAACTCTACCTGCAGACATCAGCAACCTGGACCGGCAACTTTTCCTTACAGGGACAAGGACCGGTCCTTTTCTTGAGGAGCCTGTGGCCTTGAGTGGCCGGCCGCCTCCAAAAAACCAAACGATTAAAGATATGTCCCAGACCCAACCTGCCCCTACCACAAACTTGTGCTGCCCTGACAGTCCCAAGAGAACGCTATAAACTGACATGAGGAACCTGGGCTGGCAACTTTTCCTTCACAGGGAAAAGGGCCGGTGATTGTCTCTCGGGGCCTGTGGCCCTGAGTGGCCGGCCGCCTCCAAAAAATCCAAATGATTAAGGATATGTCCCAGACCCAACCTGCCCCCACCTCAAAACCTGTGCTTCCCTGACAGTCCCAAGGGAACCCTACAAACTGACAGCAGGAACCAGGGCTGACCTTATATCTTTCCAAGAAAAAATGGCCAGTGTTTGTCTGAAGGGGCCTTTGGCCTTGACTGGCCGGACGCCTCCAAAAATCCAAACGATTAAAGATATTTCCCAGACCCAACCTGCCCCCACCTCAAACCTGTGCTTCCCTGACAGTCCCAAGGGAACCCTACAAACTGACATCACCAACCAGGTCTGGCAACTTTTCCTTCACAGGGAAAAGGGCCGATGTTTGTCTCCAAGGGCCTTTGGCCTTGAGTGGCCGGCCGCCTCCAAAAATCCAAACGATTAAAGATATGTCCCAGACCAAATCTGCCCCCACCACAAACTTGTGCTGCCCTGACAGTCCCAAGAGAACGCTATAAACTGACATGAGGAACCTGGGCTGGCAACTTTTCCTTCACAGGGAAAAGGGCTGGTGTTTTTCTTCAGGAGCCTGTGTCCCAGAGTGGCCGGCTGCCTCCAAAAAATCCAAATGATTAAAGATATGTCCCAGACCAACCCTGCCCCCACCTCAAATTTGGTCTGCCCCGACAGTCTCATGAGAACTCTACTGACTGACATCAGGAAGCTGGTCTGGCAACTTTTCGTTCAAAGGGAAAAGGGCCGGTGTTTGTCTTCAGGAGCCGGGGCCCCAGGTTGGCCGGCCGCCTCCAAAATCTCCAAACGATTAAAGATATGTCCCAGACCCAACCTGCCCCCACCTCAAATTTGTGCTGCCCCGACAGTCTCAAGAGAACTCTACGAACTGACATCAGCAACCTGGTCTAGCAACTTTTCGTTCAAAGGGAAAAGGGCCGGTGTTTGTCTTCAGGAGCCTGGGTCCCAGAGTGGTTGGCCGCCTCCAAAAAATCCGAATGATTAAAGATATGTCCCAGACCCAACCTACCCGCACCTCAAACCTGTGCTGCCCTGACAGTCCCAAGGGAACCCTACAAACTGACATCAGCAACCAGGGCTGGCAACTTTTCCTTAACAGGGAATACGGCCGGTGTTTGTCTCCAAGGACCTGGGGCCCTGAGTAGCCGGATGCCTCCAAAAAATCCAAACAATTAAGGATATGTCCCAGACCCAACCGGCCCCCACCTCTAACCTGTGCTACCCTGACAGTCCCAAGGGAACCCTTCAAAGTGACAGCAGGATCCTGGGCTGGACACTTTTCCTTCCCAGCGAAAATGGCCGGTGTTTTCCTGCAGGGACTTTGTCCCTGAGTGGCCGGACCCTTCCAAAAAATCCAAATGATCAAAGATATTTCCCAGAACTAATGTGCCCCCACCTCAAAGCTGTGCTGCCCTGACAGTCCCAAGGGAACCCTACCTGCTGACATCAGGAATCTGGGCGGACCATATTTCTTTCCTAGAAAAAATTGCTCGTGTCTTCCTGCAGGGGCCTTTGTCCCTGAGTGGCCGGCCGCCTCCAAAAAATCCAAACGATTAAAGATATGTCCCAGACCAAATCTGCCCCCACCACAAACTTGTGCTGCCCTGACAGTCTCAAGGGAACCCTACAAACTGACATCAGCAACCAGGGCTGGCAACTTTTCCTTCACAGGGAATACGGCCGGTGTTTCTCTCCAAGGGCCTGTGGCCTTGAGTGACCGGACGCCTCCAAAAAATCCAAATGATTAAAGATATGTCCCAGACCCAACCTGCCCCCACCACAAACTTGTGCTGCCCTGACAGTCCCAAGAGAACGCTATAAACTGACATGAGGAACCTGGGCTGGCAACTTTTCCTTCACAGGGAAAAGGGCCGATGTTTGTCTCTCAGGGCCTGTGGCCCTGAGTGGCCGGCCGCCTCCAAAAAATCCAAATGATTAAGGATATGTCCCAGACCCAACCTGCCCCCACCTCAAAACCTGTGCTTCCCTGACAGTCCCAAGGGAACCCTACAAACTGACAGCAGGAACCAGGGCTGACCTTATATCTTTCCAAGAAAAAATGGACAGTGTTTGTCTGAAGGGGCCTTTGGCCTTGACTGGACGGATGCCTCCAAAAATCCAAACGATTAAAGGTATTTCCCAGACCCAACCTGCCCCCACCTCAAACCTGTGCTTCCCTGACAGTCCCAAGGGAACCCTACAAACTGACATCACCAACCAGGTCTGGCAACTTTTCCTTCACAGGGAAAAGGGCCGATGTTTGTCTCCAAGGGCCTTTGGCCTTGAGTGGCCGGACGCCTCCAAAAAATCCAAATGATTAAAGATATTTCCCAGACCCAACCTGCCCCTACGTCAAATTTGTGCTGCCCCGACAGTCCCTAGGAAAACCTACAAAGTGACAGCAGGAACCTGGGCTGGACACTTTTCCTTAACAGGGAAAAGAGCCGGTGGTTTCCTGCAGGGGCCTTTCTCCCTGAGTGGCCGGACGCCTCCAAAAAATCCAAATGACTAAAGATATTTCCCAGACATAACCTGCCCCCACCTCAAACCTCTGCTGCCTTGACAGTCCAACGGGAACTCTACATGCAGACATCAGCAACCTGGACCAGCAACTTTTCCTTACAGGGAAAAGGAGCGGCCTTTTTCTCGAGGAGCCTGTGGCCTTGAGTGGCCGGCCGCCTCCAAAAAATCCAAACGATTAAAGATATTTCCCAGACCTAACCTGCCCCCACCTCAAATTTGTGCTGCCTTGACAGTCCCAAGGGAACCCTAAAACTGACATCAGGAACCTGCCTTGGCAACTTTTCCTTCACAGGGAAAATGGGTGGTCTTTTTCTTGAGGAGCCTTTGGCCTTGAGTGGCCCGCCGCCTCCAAAAAATCCAAACGATGAAGGATATGTCCCAGACCCAACCTGCCCCCACCTCAAACCTGTGCTGCCCTGACAGTCCAAAGGGAACCCTACAAACTGACATCAGCAACAAGGGCTGGCAACTTTTCCTTAACATGGAATAGGGCCGGTGTTTGTCTCCAAGGGCCTTTGTCCCTGAGTAGCCGGATGCCTCCAAAAAATCCAAACGATTAATGATATGTCCTAGACTTAATCTGCCCCCACCACAAACTTGTGCTGCCCTGACAGTCTCAAGAGAACGCTATAAACTGACATGAGGAACCTGGGTTGGCAACTTTTCCTTCACAGGGAAAAGGGCTGGTGTTTTTCTTCAGGAGCCTGTGTCCCAGAGTGGCCGGCTGCCTCCAAAAAATCCAAATGATTAAAGATATGTCCCAGACCGAACCTGCCCCCACCTCAAATTTGTGCTGCCCCGACAGTCTCAAGAGAACTCTACTAACTGACATCAGCAACCAGGGCTGGCAACTTTTCCTTCACAGGGAATACGGCCGGTGTTTGTCTCCAAGGGCCTTTGTCCCAGAGTAGCCGGACGCCTCCAAAAATTCCAAACAATTAAGGATATGTCCCAGACCCAACCGGCCCCCACCTCAAACCTGTGCTTCCGTGACAGTCCCAAGGGAACTCTAAAAACTGACAAGAGGAACCTGCCCTGGAAACTTTTCCTTCACAGGGAAAATGGGTTGTCTTTTTCTCCATGAGCCTTTGGCCTTGAGTGGCCGGCCTCCTCCAAAAAATCCAAACGATGAAGGATAGGTCCCAGACCCAACATTCCCCCACCTCTTACATGTGCTGCCCTGACAGTCCCAAGAGAACGCTATAAACTGACATGAGGAACCTGGGCTGGCAACTTTTCCTTCAAAGGGAAAAGGGCTGGTGTTTGTCTCTCGGGGCCTGTGGCCTGGAGTGGCCGGCCGCCTCCAAAAATCCAAATGATTAAGGATATGTCCCAGACCCAACCTGCCCCAACCTCAAAACCTGTGCTTCCCTGACAGTCCCAAGGGAACCCTACAAACTGACAGCAGGAACCAGGGCTGACCTTATATCTTTCCAAGAAAAAATGGCCAGTGTTTGTCTGAAGGGGCCTTTGGCCTTGACTGGCCGGACGCCTACAAAAATCCAAACGATTAAAGATATTTCCCAGACCCAACCTGCCCCCACCTCAAACCTGTGCTTCCCTGACAGTCCCAAGGGAACCCTACAAACTGACATCAGCAACCAGGTCTGGCAACTTTCCTTAACAGGGAAAAGGGCCGGTGTTTGTCTCCAAGGGCCTGTGGCCTTGAGTGACCGGACGCCTCCAAAAAATCCAAATGATTAAAGATATGTCCCAGACCCAACCTGCCCCCACCTCAAACCTGTGCTGCCCTGACAGTCCCCAGGGAACCCTACAAACTGACATCAGCAACCAGGGCTGGCAACTTTTCCTTCACAGGGAAAAGGGCCGGTGTTTGTCTCCAAGGGCCTTTGGCCTTGAGTGGCCGGACGACTCCAAAAAATCCAAATGATTAAAGATATTTCCCAGACCCAACCTGCCCCCACCTCAAATTTGTGCTGCCCCGACAGTCCCTAGGAAAACCTACAAAGTGACAGCGGGAACCTGGGCTGGACACTTTTCCTAAAAAGGGAAAAGGGCCGGTGGTTTCCTGCAGGGGCCTTTCTCCCTGAGTGGCCGGACGCCTCCAAAAAATCCAAATGACTAAAGATATTTCCCAGACATAACCTGCCCCCACCTCAAACCTCGGCTGCCTTGACAGTCCAACGGGAACTCTACATGCAGACATCAGCAACCTGTACCAGCAACTTTCCCTTACAGGGAAAAGGAGCGGTCTTTTTCTCGAGGAGCCTGTGGCCTTTAGTGGCCGGCCGCCTCCAAAAAATCCAAACGATTAAAGATATTTCCCAGACCTAACCTGCCCCCACCTCAAAACTGTGCTACCTTGACAGTCCCAAGGGAACCCTAAAACTGACATCAGGAACCTGCCTTGGCAACTTTTCCTTCACAGGGAAAATGGGTGGTCTTTTTCTTGAGGAGCCTTTGGCCTTGAGTGTCCCGCCACCGCCAAAAAATCCAAACGATGAAGGATATGTCCCAGACCAAACCTGCCCCCACCTCAAACCTGTGCTGCCCTGACAGTCCAAAGGGAACCCTACAAACTGACATCAGCAACAAGGGCTGGCAACTTTTCCTTAACAGGGAATACGGCCGGAGTTTGTCTCCAAGGGCCTTTGTCCCTGAGTAGCCGGATGCCTCCAAAAAATCCAAACGATTAATGATATGTCCTAGACTTAATCTGCCCCCACCACAAACTTGTGCTGCCCTGACAGTCTCAAGAGAACGCTATAAACTGACATGAGGAACCTGGGTTGGCAACTTTTCCTTCACAGGGAAAAGGGCTGGTGTTTTTCTTCAGGAGCCTGTGTCCCAGAGTGGCCGGCTGCCTCCAAAAAATCCAAATGATTAAAGATATGTCCCAGACCGAACCTGCCCCCACCTCAAATTTGTGCTGCCCCGACAGTCTCAAGAGAACTCTACTAACTGACATCAGCAACCAGGGCTGGCAACTTTTCCTTCACAGGGAATACGGCCGGTGTTTGTCTCCAAGGGCCTTTGTCCCAGAGTAGCCGGACGCCTCCAAAAATTCCAAACAATTAAGGATATGTCCCAGACCCAACCGGCCCCCACCTCAAACCTGTGCTTCCGTGACAGTCCCAAGGGAACTCTAAAAACTGACAAGAGGAACCTGCCCTGGAAACTTTTCCTTCACAGGGAAAATGGGTTGTCTTTTTCTCCATGAGCCTTTGGCCTTGAGTGGCCGGCCTCCTCCAAAAAATCCAAACGATGAAGGATAGGTCCCAGACCCAACATTCCCCCACCTCTTACATGTGCTGCCCTGACAGTCCCAAGAGAACGCTATAAACTGACATGAGGAACCTGGGCTGGCAACTTTTCCTTCAAAGGGAAAAGGGCTGGTGTTTGTCTCTCGGGGCCTGTGGCCTGGAGTGGCCGGCCGCCTCCAAAAATCCAAATGATTAAGGATATGTCCCAGACCCAACCTGCCCCAACCTCAAAACCTGTGCTTCCCTGACAGTCCCAAGGGAACCCTACAAACTGACAGCAGGAACCAGGGCTGACCTTATATCTTTCCAAGAAAAAATGGCCAGTGTTTGTCTGAAGGGGCCTTTGGCCTTGACTGGCCGGACGCCTACAAAAATCCAAACGATTAAAGATATTTCCCAGACCCAACCTGCCCCCACCTCAAACCTGTGCTTCCCTGACAGTCCCAAGGGAACCCTACAAACTGACATCAGCAACCAGGTCTGGCAACTTTCCTTAACAGGGAAAAGGGCCGGTGTTTGTCTCCAAGGGCCTGTGGCCTTGAGTGACCGGACGCCTCCAAAAAATCCAAATGATTAAAGATATGTCCCAGACCCAACCTGCCCCCACCTCAAACCTGTGCTGCCCTGACAGTCCCCAGGGAACCCTACAAACTGACATCAGCAACCAGGGCTGGCAACTTTTCCTTCACAGGGAAAAGGGCCGGTGTTTGTCTCCAAGGGCCTTTGGCCTTGAGTGGCCGGACGACTCCAAAAAATCCAAATGATTAAAGATATTTCCCAGACCCAACCTGCCCCCACCTCAAATTTGTGCTGCCCCGACAGTCCCTAGGAAAACCTACAAAGTGACAGCGGGAACCTGGGCTGGACACTTTTCCTAAAAAGGGAAAAGGGCCGGTGGTTTCCTGCAGGGGCCTTTCTCCCTGAGTGGCCGGACGCCTCCAAAAAATCCAAATGACTAAAGATATTTCCCAGACATAACCTGCCCCCACCTCAAACCTCGGCTGCCTTGACAGTCCAACGGGAACTCTACATGCAGACATCAGCAACCTGTACCAGCAACTTTCCCTTACAGGGAAAAGGAGCGGTCTTTTTCTCGAGGAGCCTGTGGCCTTTAGTGGCCGGCCGCCTCCAAAAAATCCAAACGATTAAAGATATGTCCCAGACCTAACCTGCCCCCACCTCAAATTTGTGCTGCCTTGACAGTCCCAAGGGAACCCTACAAACTGACATCAGGAACCAGGGCTGACCTTATATCTTTCCAAGAAAAAAAGGCCAGTGTTTGTCTGAAGGGGCCTTTGGCCTTGACTGGCCGGACGCCTCCAAAAATCCAAACGAATAAAGATATTTCCCAGACCCAACCTGCCCCCACCTCAAACCTGTGCTGCCCTGACAGTCCCAAGGGAACCCTACCTGCTGACATCAGCAACAAGGGCTGGCAACTTTTCCTTAACAGGGAATAGGGCCGGTGTTTGTCTCCAAGGGCCTTTGTCCCTGAGTGGCCGGATGCCTCCAAAAAATCCAAACAATTAAGGATATGTCCCAGACCCAACCGGCCCCCACCTCTAACCTGTGCTACCCTGACAGTCCCAAGGGAACCCTTCAAAGTGACAGCAGGATCCTGGGCTGGACACTTTTCCTTCCCAGCGAAAATGGCCGGTGTTTTCCTGCAGGGACTTTGTCCCTGAGTGGCCGGACCCTTCCAAAAAATCCAAATGATCAAAGATATTTCCCAGAACTAATGTGCCCCCACCTCAAAGCTGTGCTGCCCTGACAGTCCCAAGGGAACCCTACCTGCTGACATCAGGAATCTGGGCGGACCATATTTCTTTCCTAGAAAAAATTGCTCATGTCTTCCTGCAGGGGCCTTTGTCCCAGAGTGGCCGGCCGCCTCCAAAAAATCCAAACGATTAAAGATATGTCCCAGACCAAATCTGCCCCCACCACAAACTTGTGCTGCCCTGACAGTCCCAAGAGAACGCTATAAACTGACATGAGGAACCTGGGCTGGCAACTTTTCCTTCACAGGGAAAAGGGCTGGTGTTTTTCTTCAGGAGCCTGTGTCCCAGAGTGGCCGGCTGCCTCCAAAAAATCCAAATGATTAAAGATATGTCCCAGACCCAACCTGCCCCCACTTCAAATTTGTGCTGCCACGACAGTCCCTAGGAAAACCTACAAAGTGACAGCAGGGACCTGGGCTGGACACTTTTCCTTAACAGGGAAAAGGGCCAGTGGTTTCCTGCAGGGGCCTTTGTCCCTGAGTGGCCGGACGCCTCCAAAAAATCCAAATGACTAAAGATATTTCCCAGACATAACCTGCCCCCACCTCAAACCTCTGCTGCCTTGACAGTCCAACGGGAACTCTACATGCAGACATCAGCAACCTCGACCAGCAACTTTCCCTTACAGGGAAAAGGAGCGGTCTTTTTCTCGAGGAGCCTGTGGCCTTTAGTGGCCGGCCGCCTCCAAAAAATCCAAACGATTAAAGATATTTCCCAGACCTAACCTGCCCCCACCTCAAATTTGTGCTGCCTTGACAGTCCCAAGGGAACCCTACAAACTGACATCAGGAACCAGGGCTGACCTTATATCTTTCCAAGAAAAAAGGGCCAGTGTTTGTCTGAAGGGGCCTTTGGCCTTGACTGGCCTGACGCCTCCAAAAATCCAAACGAATAAAGATATTTCCCAGACCCAACCTGCCCCCACCTCAAACCTGTGCTTCCCTGACAGTCCCAAGGGAACCCTACAAACTGACACCAGCAACCAGGGCTGGCAACTTTTCCTTCACAGGGAAAAGGGCTGGTGTTTGTCTCCAAGGGCCTTTGGCCTTGAGTGGCCGGACGCCTCCAAAAAATCCAAATGATTAAAGATATTTCCCAGACCCAACCTGCCCCCACTTCAAATTTGTGCTGCCCCAACAGTCCCTAGGAAAACCTACAAAGTGACAGCAGGAACCTGGGCTGGACACTTTTCCTTAACAGGGAAAAGGGCCGGTGGTTTCCTGCAGGGGCCTTTCTCCCTGAGTGGCCGGACGCCTCCAAAAAATCCAAATGACTAAAGATATTTCCCAGACATAACCTGCCCCCACCTCAAACCTCTGCTGCCTTGACAGTCCAACGGGAACTCTACATGCAGACATCAGCAACCTCGACCAGCAACTTTCCCTTACAGGGAAAAGGAGCGGTCTTTTTCTCGACGAGCCTGTGGCCTTTAGTGGCCGGCCGCCTCCAAAAAATCCAAACGATTAAAGATATTTCCCAGACCTAACCTGCCCCCACCACAAACTTGTGCTGCCCTGACAGTCCCAAGAGAACGCTATAAACTGACATGAGGAACCTGGGCTGGCAACTTTTTCTTCACAGGGAAATGGGCCGGTGTTTGTCTCTCGGGGCCTGTGGCCCTGAGTGGCCGGCCGCCTCCAAAAATCCAAATGATTAAGGATATGTCCCAGACCCAACCTGCCCCCACCTCAAACCTGTGCTGCCCTGACAGTCCCAAGGGAACCCTACCTGCTGACATCAGCAACAAGGGCTGGCAACTTTTCCTTAACAGGGAATAGGGCCGGTGTTTGTCTCCAAGGGCCTTTGTCCCTGAGTGGCCGGATGCCTCCAAAAAATCCAAACAATTAAGGATATGTCCCAGACCCAACCGGCCCCCACCTCTAACCTGTGCTACCCTGACAGTCCCAAGGGAACCCTTCAAAGTGACAGCAGGATCCTGGGCTGGACACTTTTCCTTCCCAGCGAAAATGGCCGGTGTTTTCCTGCAGGGACTTTGTCCCTGAGTGGCCGGACCCTTCCAAAAAATCCAAATGATCAAAGATATTTCCCAGAACTAATGTGCCCCCACCTCAAAGCTGGGCTTCCCTGACAGTCCCAAGGGAACCCTACCTGCTGACATCAGGAATCTGGGCGGACCATATTTCTTTCCTAGAAAAAATTGCTCATGTCTTCCTGCAGGGGCCTTTGTCCCAGAGTGGCCGGCCGCCTCCAAAAAATCCAAACGATTAAAGATATGTCCCAGACCAAATCTGCCCCCACCACAAACTTGTGCTGCCCTGACAGTCCCAAGAGAACGCTATAAACTGACATGAGGAACCTGGGCTGGCAACTTTTCCTTCACAGGGAAAAGGGCTGGTGTTTTTCTTCAGGAGCCTGTGTCCCAGAGTGGCCGGCTGCCTCCAAAAAATCCAAATGATTAAAGATATGTCCCAGACCCAACCTGCCCCCACTTCAAATTTGTGCTGCCACGACAGTCCCTAGGAAAACCTACAAAGTGACAGCAGGGACCTGGGCTGGACACTTTTCCTTAACAGGGAAAAGGGCCAGTGGTTTCCTGCAGGGGCCTTTGTCCCTGAGTGGCCGGACGCCTCCAAAAAATCCAAATGACTAAAGATATTTCCCAGACATAACCTGCCCCCACCTCAAACCTCTGCTGCCTTGACAGTCCAACGGGAACTCTACATGCAGACATCAGCAACCTCGACCAGCAACTTTCCCTTACAGGGAAAAGGAGCGGTCTTTTTCTCGACGAGCCTGTGGCCTTTAGTGGCCGGCCGCCTCCAAAAAATCCAAATGATTAAAGATATTTCCCAGACCCAACCTGCCCCCACCTCAAACCTGTGCTGCCCTGACAGTCCCAAGGGAACCCTACAAACTGACATCAGCATCCAGGGCTGGCAACTTTTCCTTCACAGGGAATACGGCCGGTGTTTGTCTCCAAGGGCCTTTGTCCCTGAGTAGCCGGACGCCTCCAAAAAATCCAAACAATTAAAGATATGTCCCAGACCCAACCGGCCCCCACCTCAAACCTGTGCTTCCATGACAGTCCCAAGGGAACTCTAAAAACTGACGAGAGGAACCTGCCCTGGAAACTTTTCCTTCACAGGGAAAATGGGTTGTGTTTTTCTCCATGAGCTTTTGGCCTAGAGTGGCCGGCCGCCTCCAAAAAATCCAAACGATGAAGGATAGGTCCCAGACCCAACATTCCCCCACCTCTTACATGTGCTGCCCTGACAGTCCCAAGAGAACGCTATAAGCTGACATGAGGAACCTGGGCTGGCAACTTTTCCTTCAAAGGGAAAAGGGCTGGTGTTTGTCTCTCGGGGCCTGTGGCCTGGAGTGGCCGGCGGCCTCCAAAAATCCAAATGATTAAGGATATGTCCCAGACCCAACCTGCCCCAACCTCAAAACCTGTGCTTCCCTGACAGTCCCAAGGGAACCCTACAAACTGACAGCAGGAACCAGGGCTGACCTTATATCTTTCCAAGAAAAAATGGCCAGTGTTTGTCTGAAGGGGCCTTTGGCCATGACTGGCCGGACGCCTCAAAAAATCCAAACGATTAAAGATATGTCCCAGACCCAACCTGCCCCCACCTCAAACCTGTGCTTCCCTGACAGTCCCAAGGGAACCCTACAAACTGACATCAGCAACCAGGGCTGGCAACTTTTCCTTAACAGGGAAAAGGGCCGGTGTTTGTCTCCAAGGGCCTTTAGCCTTGAGTGGCCGGCCGCCTCCAAAAAATCCAAATGATTAAAGATATGTCCCAGACCCAACCTGCCCCCACCTCAAACCTGTGCTTCCCTGACAGTCCCCAGGGAACCCTACAAACTGACATCAGCAACCAGGGCTGGCAACTTTTCCTTCACAGGGAAAAGGGCCGGTGTTTTTCTCCAAGGGCATTTGGCCTTGAGTGTCCGGACGCCTCCAAAAAATCCAAATGATTAAAGATATTTCCCAGACCCAACCTGCCCCCACGTCAAATTTGTGCTGCCCCGACAGTCCCTAGGAAAACCTACAAAGTGACAGCGGGATCCTGGGCTGGACACTTTTCCTTAACAGGGAAAAGGGCCAGTGGTTTCCTGCAGGGGCCTTTCTCCCTGAGTGGCCGGACGCCTCCAAAAAATCCAAATGACTAAAGATATTTCCCAGACATAACCTGCCCCCACCTCAAACCTCTGCTGCCTTGACAGTCCAACGGGAACTCTACATGCAGACATCAGCAACCTCGACCAGCAACTTTCCCTTACAGGGAAAAGGAGCGGTCTTTTTCTCGACGAGCCTGTGGCCTTTAGTGGCCGGCCGCCTCCAAAAAATCCAAACGATTAAAGATATTTCCCAGACCTAACCTGCCCCCACCACAAACTTGTGCTACCCTGACAGTCCCAAGAGAACGCTATAAACTGACATGAGGAACCTGGGCTGGCAACTTTTCCTTCACAGGGAAAAGGGCCGGTGTTTTTCTCTCGGGGCCTGTGGCCCTGAGTGGCTGGCCGCCTCCAAAAATCCAAATGATTAGGGATATGTCCCAGACCCAACCTACCCCCACCTCAAACCTGTGCTGCCCTGACAGTCCCAAGGGAACCCTACCTGCTGACATCAGCAACAAGGGCTGGCAACTTTTCCTTAACAGGGAATAGGGCCGGTGTTTGTCTCCAAGGGCCTAGGGCCCTGAGTAGCCGGATGCCTCCAAAAAATCCAAACAATTAAGGATATGTCCCAGACCCAACCGGCCCCCACCTCTAACCTGTGCTACCCTGACTGTCCCAAGGGAACCCTTCAAAGTGACAGCAGGATCCTGGGCTGGAAACTTTTCCTTCCCAGCGAAAATGGCCGGTGTTTTCCTGCAGGGACTTTGTCCCTGAGTGGCCGGACCCTTCCAAAAAATCCAAATGTTCAAAGATATTTCCCAGAACTAATGTGCCCCCACCTCAAACTTGGCTTCCCTGACAGTCCCCAGGGAACCCTACAAACTGACATCAGCAACCAGGGCTGGCAACTTTTCCTTCACAGGGAAAAGGGCCGGTGTTTGTCTCCAAGGGCCTTTGTCCCAGAGTAGCCGGACGCCTCCAAAAAATCCAAATGATTAAGGATATGTCCCAGACCCAACCAGCCCCCACCTCAAACCTGTGCTGCCCTGACAGTCCAAAGGGAACCCTACAAACTGACATCAGCAACAAGGGCTGGAAACTTTTCCTTAACAGGGAATACGGCCGGAGTCTGTCTCCAAGGGCCTTTGTCCCTGAGTAGCCGGATGCCTCCAAAAAATCCAAACGATTAATGATATGTCCTAGACTTAATCTGCCCCCACCACAAACTTGTGCTGCCCTGACAGTCTCAAGAGAACGCTATAAACTGACATGAGGAACCTGGGTTGGCAACTTTTCCTTCACAGGGAAAAGGGCTGGTGTTTTTCTTCAGGAGCCTGTGTCCCAGAGTGGCCGGCTGCCTCCAAAAAATCCAAATGATTAAAGATATGTCCCAGACCCAACCTGCCCCCACCTCAAATTTGTGCTGCCCCGACAGTCTCAAGAGAACTCTACTAACTGACATCAGCAACCTGGGCTGGCAACTTTTCGTTCAAAGGGAAAAGGGCCGGTGTTTGTCTTCAGGAGCCTGGGTCCCAGAGTGGCCGGCCGCCTCCAAAATATCCAAACGATTAAAGATATGTCCCAGACCCAACCTGCCCCCACCTCAAACCTGTGCTGCCCTGACAGTCCAAAGGGAACCCTACAAACTGACATCAGCAACCAGGGCTGGCAACTTTTCCTTCACAGGGAATACGGCCGGTGTTTGTCTCCAAGGGCCTTTGTCCCAGAGTAGCCGGACGCCTCCAAAAAATCCAAACAATTAAGGATATGTCCCAGACCCAACCGGCCCCCACCTCAAACCTGTGCTTCCGTGACAGTCCCAAGGGAACTCTAAAAACTGACAAGAGGAACCTGCCCTGGAAACTTTTCCTTCACAGGGAAAATGGGTTGTCTTTTTCTCCATGAGCCTTTGGCCTTGAGTGGCCGGCCTCCTCCAAAAAATCCAAACGATGAAGGATAGGTCCCAGACCCAACATTCCCCCACCTCTTACATGTGCTGCCCTGACAGTCCCAAGAGAACGCTATAAACTGACATGAGGAACCTGGGCTGGCAACTTTTCCTTCAAAGGGAAAAGGGCTGGTGTTTGTCTCTCGGGGCCTGTGGCCTTTAGTGGCCGGCCGCCTCCAAAAATCCAAATGATTAAGGATATGTCCCAGACCCAATCTGCCCCAACCTCAAAACCTGTGCTTCCCTGACAGTCCCAAGGGAACCCTACAAACTGACAGCAGGAACCAGGGCTGACCTTATATCTTTTCAAGAAAAAATGGCCAGTGTTTGTCTGAAGGGGCCTTTGGCCTTGAGTGGCCGGACGCCTACAAAAATCCAAACGATTAAAGATATGTCCCAGACCCAACCTGCCCCCACCTCAAACCTGTGCTTCCCTGACAGTCCCAAGGGAACCCTACAAACTGACATCAGCAACCAGGTCTGGCAACTTTCCTTAACAGGGAAAAGGGCCGGTGTTTGTCTCCAAGGGCCTGTGGCCTTGAGTGACCGGACGCCTCCAAAAAATCCAAATGATTAAAGATATGTCCCAGACCCAACCTGCCCCCACCTCAAACCTGTGCTGCCCTGACAGTCCCCAGGGAACCCTACAAACTGACATCAGCAACCAGGGCTGACAACTTTTCCTTCACAGGGAAAAGGGCCGGTGTTTGTCTCCAAGGGCCTTTGGCCTTGAGTGGCCGGACGCCTCCAAAAAATCCAAATGATTAAAGATATTTCCCAGACCCAACCTGCCCCCACGTCAAATTTGTGCTGCCCCGACAGTCCCCAGGAAAACCTACAAAGTGACAGCGGGAACCTGGGCTGGACACTTTTCCTAAAAAGGGAAAAGGGCCGGTGGTTTCCTGCAGGGGCCTTTCTCCCTGAGTGGCCGGACGCCTCCAAAAAATCCAAATGACTAAAGATATTTCCCAGACATAACCTGCCCCCACCTCAAACCTCGGCTGCCTTGACAGTCCAACGGGAACTCTACATGCAGACATCAGCAACCTGTACCAGCAACTTTCCCTTCCAGGGAAAAGGAGCGGTCTTTTTCTCGAGGAGCCTGTGGCCTTTAGTGGCCGGCCGCCTCCAAAAAATCCAAATGATTAAAGATATTTCCCAGACCTAACCTGCCCCCACCTCAAATTTGTGCTGCCTTGACAGTCCCAAGGGAACCCTACAAACTGACATCAGGAACCAGGGCTGACCTTATATCTTTCCAAGAAAAAAAGGCCAGTGTTTGTCTGAAGGGGCCTTTGGCCTTGACTGGCCGGACGCCTCCAAAAATCCAAACGAATAAAGATATTTCCCAGACCCAACCTGCCCCCACCTCAAACCTGTGCTGCCCTGACAGTCCCAAGGGAACCCTACCTGCTGACATCAGCAACCAGGTCTGGCAACTTTTCCTTAACAGGGAATAGGGCCGGTGTTTGTCTCCAAGGGCCTTTGTCCCTGAGTGGCCGGATGCCTCCAAAAAATCCAAACAATTAAGGATATGTCCCAGACCCAACCGGCCCCCACCTCTAACCTGTGCTACCCTGACAGTCCCAAGGGAACCCTTCAAAGTGACAGCAGGATCCTGGGCTGGACACTTTTCCTTCCCAGCGAAAATGGCCGGTGTTTTCCTGCAGGGACTTTGTCCCTGAGTGGCCGGACCCTTCCAAAAAATCCAAATGATCAAAGATATTTCCCAGAACAAATGTGCCCCCACCTCAAAGCTGTGCTGCCCTGACAGTCCCAAGGGAACCCTACCTGCTGACATCAGGAATCTGGGCGGACCATATTTCTTTCCTAGAAAAAATTGCTCATGTCTTCCTGCAGGGGCCTTTGTCCCAGAGTGGCCGGCCGCCTCCAAAAAATCCAAACGATTAAAGATATGTCCCAGACCAAATCTGCCCCCACCACAAACTTGTGCTGCCCTGACAGTCCCAAGAGAACGCTATAAACTGACATGAGGAACCTGGGCTGGCAACTTTTCCTTCACAGGGAAAAGGGCTGGTGTTTTTTCTTCAGGAGCCTGTGTCCCAGAGTGGCCGGCTGCCTCCAAAAAATCCAAATGATTAAAGATATGTCCCAGACCCAACCTGCCCCCACTTCAAATTTGTGCTGCCACGACAGTCCCTAGGAAAACCTACAAAGTGACAGCAGGGACCTGGGCTGGACACTTTTCCTTAACAGGGAAAAGGGCCAGTGGTTTCCTGCAGGGGCCTTTGTCCCTGAGTGGCCGGACGCCTCCAAAAAATCCAAATGACTAAAGATATTTCCCAGACATAAGCTGCCCCCACCTCAAACCTCGGCTGCCTTGACAGTCCAACGGGAACTCTACATGCAGACATCAGCAACCTGTACCAGCAACTTTCCCTTACAGGGAAAAGGAGCGGTCTTTTTCTCGAGGAGCCTGTGGCCTTTAGTGGCCGGCCGCCTCCAAAAAATCCAAATGATTAAAGATATTTCCCAGACCTAACCTGCCCCCACCTCAAATTTGTGCTGCCTTGACAGTCCCAAGGGAACCCTACAAACTGACATCAGGAACCAGGGCTGACCTTATATCTTTCCAAGAAAAAAAGGCCAGTGTTTGTCTGAAGGGGCCTTTGGCCTTGACTGGCCGGACGCCTCCAAAAATCCAAACGAATAAAGATATTTCCCAGACCCAACCTGCCCCCACCTCAAACCTGTGCTGCCCTGACAGTCCCAAGGGAACCCTACCTGCTGACATCAGCAACAAGGGCTGGCAACTTTTCCTTAACAGGGAATAGGGCCGGTGTTTGTCTCCAAGGGCCTTTGTCCCTGAGTGGCCGGATGCCTCCAAAAAATCCAAACAATTAAGGATATGTCCCAGACCCAACCGGCCCCCACCTCTAACCTGTGCTACCCTGACAGTCCCAAGGGAACCCTTCAAAGTGACAGCAGGATCCTGGGCTGGACACTTTTCCTTCCCAGCGAAAATGGCCGGTGTTTTCCTGCAGGGACTTTGTCCCTGAGTGGCCGGACCCTTCCAAAAAATCCAAATGATCAAAGATATTTCCCAGAACAAATGTGCCCCCACCTCAAAGCTGTGCTGCCCTGACAGTCCCAAGGGAACCCTACCTGCTGACATCAGGAATCTGGCGGACCATATTTCTTTCCTAGAAAAAATTGCTCATGTCTTCCTGCAGGGGCCTTTGTCCCAGAGTGGCCGGCCGCCTCCAAAAAATCCAAACGATTAAAGATATGTCCCAGACCAAATCTGCCCCCACCACAAACTTGTGCTGCCCTGACAGTCCCAAGAGAACGCTATAAACTGACATGAGGAACCTGGGCTGGCAACTTTTCCTTCACAGGGAAAAGGGCTGGTGTTTTTCTTCAGGAGCCTGTGTCCCAGAGTGGCCGGCTGCCTCCAAAAAATCCAAATGATTAAAGATATGTCCCAGACCCAACCTGCCCCCACTTCAAATTTGTGCTGCCACGACAGTCCCTAGGAAAACCTACAAAGTGACAGCAGGGACCTGGGCTGGACACTTTTCCTTAACAGGGAAAAGGGCCAGTGGTTTCCTGCAGGGGCCTTTGTCCCTGAGTGGCCGGACGCCTCCAAAAAATCCAAATGACTAAAGATATTTCCCAGACATAAGCTGCCCCCACCTCAAACCTCGGCTGCCTTGACAGTCCAACGGGAACTCTACATGCAGACATCAGCAACCTGTACCAGCAACTTTCCCTTACAGGGAAAAGGAGCGGTCTTTTTCTCGAGGAGCCTGTGGCCTTTAGTGGCCGGCCGCCTCCAAAAAATCCAAATGATTAAAGATATTTCCCAGACCTAACCTGCCCCCACCTCAAATTTGTGCTGCCTTGACAGTCCCAAGGGAACCCTACAAACTGACATCAGGAACCAGGGCTGACCTTATATCTTTCCAAGAAAAAAAGGCCAGTGTTTGTCTGAAGGGGCCTTTGGCCTTGACTGGCCGGACGCCTCCAAAAATCCAAACGAATAAAGATATTTCCCAGACCCAACCTGCCCCCACCTCAAACCTGTGCTGCCCTGACAGTCCCAAGGGAACCCTACCTGCTGACATCAGCAACAAGGGCTGGCAACTTTTCCTTAACAGGGAATAGGGCCGGTGTTTGTCTCCAAGGGCCTTTGTCCCTGAGTGGCCGGATGCCTCCAAAAAATCCAAACAATTAAGGATATGTCCCAGACCCAACCGGCCCCCACCTCTAACCTGTGCTACCCTGACAGTCCCAAGGGAACCCTTCAAAGTGACAGCAGGATCCTGGGCTGGACACTTTTCCTTCCCAGCGAAAATGGCCGGTGTTTTCCTGCAGGGACTTTGTCCCTGAGTGGCCGGACCCTTCCAAAAAATCCAAATGATCAAAGATATTTCCCAGAACTAATGTGCCCCCACCTCAAAGCTGTGCTGCCCTGACAGTCCCAAGGGAACCCTACCTGCTGACATCAGGAATCTGGGCGGACCATATTTCTTTCCTAGAAAAAATTGCTCATGTCTTCCTGCAGGGGCCTTTGTCCCAGAGTGGCCGGCCGCCTCCAAAAAATCCAAACGATTAAAGATATGTCCCAGACCAAATCTGCCCCCACCTCAAACTTGTGCTGCCCTGACAGTCCCAAGAGAACGCTATAAACTGACATGAGGAACCTGGGCTGGCAACTTTTCCTTCACAGGGAAAAGGGCTGGTGTTTTTCTTCAGGAGCCTGTGTCCCAGAGTGGCCGGCTGCCTCCAAAAAATCCAAATGATTAAAGATATGTCCCAGACCCAACCTGCCCCCACTTCAAATTTGTGCTGCCACGACAGTCCCTAGGAAAACCTACAAAGTGACAGTAGGGACCGGGGCTGGACACTTTTCCTTAACAGGGAAAAGGGCCAGTGGTTTCCTGCAGGGGCTTTTGTCCCTGAGTGGCCGGACGCCTCCAAAAAATCCAAATGACTAAAGATATTTCCCAGACATAAGCTGCCCCCACCTCAAACCTCGGCTGCCTTGACAGTCCAACGGGAACTCTACATGCAGACATCAGCAACCTCGACCAGCAACTTTCCCTTACAGGGAAAAGGAGCGGTCTTTTTCTCGAGGAGCCTGTGGCCTTTAGTGGCCGGCCGCCTCCAAAAAATCCAAACGATTAAAGATATTTCCCAGACCTAACCTGCCCCCACCTCAAATTTGTGCTGCCTTGACAGTCCCAAGGGAACCCTACAAACTGACATCAGGAACCAGGGCTGACCTTATATCTATCCAAGAAAAAAAGGCCAGTGTTTGTCTGAAGGGGCCTTTGGCCTTGACTGGCCGGACGCCTCCAAAAATCCAAACGAATAAAGATATTTCCCAGACCCAACCTGCCCCCACCTCAAACCTGTGCTTCCCTGACAGTCCCAAGGGAACCCTACAAACTGACACCAGCAACCAGGGCTGGCAACTTTTCCTTCACAGGGAAAAGGGCTGGTGTTTGTCTCCAAGGGCCTTTGGCCTTGAGTGGCCGGACGCCTCCAAAAAATCCAAATGATTAAAGATATGTCCCAGACCCAACCTGCCCCCACCTCAAATTTGCGCTGCCCCGACAGTCCCTAGGAAAACCTACAAAGTGACAGCAGGAACCTGGGCTGGACACTTTTCCTTAACAGGGAAAAGAGCCGGTGTTTTCCTGCAGGGGCCTTTCTCCCTGAGTGGCCGGATGCCTCCAAAAAATCCAAATGACTAAAGATATTTCCCAGACATAACCTGCCCCCACCTCAAACCTCTGCTGCCTTGACAGTCCAACGGGAACTCTACATGCAGACATCAGCAACCTGGACCAGCAACTTTTCCTTACAGGGAAAAGGAGCGGTCTTTTTCTCGAGGAGCCTATGGCCTTGAGTGGCCGGCCGCCTCCAAAAAATCCAAACGATTAAAGATATTTCCCAGACCTAACCTGCCCCCACCTCAAAACTGTGCTACCTTGACAGTCCCAAGGGAACCCTAAAACTGACATCAGGAACCTGCCTTGGCAACTTTTCCTTCACAGGGAAAATGGGTGGTCTTTTTCTTGAGGAGCCTTTGGCCTTGAGTGGCCCGCCACCGCCAAAAAATCCAAACGATGAAGGATATGTCCCAGACCAAACCTGCCCCCACCTCAAACCTGTGCTGCCCTGACAGTCCAAAGGGAACCCTAGAAACTGACATCAGCAACAAGGGCTGGCAACTTTTCCTTAACAGGGAATACGGCCGGAGTTTGTCTCCAAGGGCCTTTGTCCCTGAGTAGCCGGATGCCTCCAAAAAATCCAAACGATTAATGATATGTCCTAGACTTAATCTGCCCCCACCACAAACTTGTGCTGCCCTGACAGTCTCAAGAGAACGCTATAAACTGACATGAGGAACCTGGGTTGGCAACTTTTCCTTCACAGGGAAAAGGGCTGGTGTTTTTCTTCAGGAGCCTGTGCCCCAGAGTGGCCGGCCGCCTCCAAAATATCCAAACGATTAAAGATATGTCCCAGACCCAACCTGCCCCCACCTCAAACCTGTGCTTCCCTGACAGTCCCAAGGGAACCCTACAAACTGACATCAGCAACCAGGGCTGGCAACTTTTCCTTCACAGGGAATACGGCCGGTGTTTGTCTCCAAGGGCCTTTGTCCCAGAGTAGCCGGACGCCTCCAAAAAATCCAAACAATTAAGGATATGTCCCAGACCCAACCGGCCCCCACCTCTAACCTGTGCTACCCTGACAGTCCCAAGGGAACCCTTCAAAGTGACAGCAGGATCCTGGGCTGGACACTTTTCCTTCCCAGCGAAAATGGCCGGTGTTTTCCTGCAGGGACTTTGTCCCTGAGTGGCCGGACCCTTCCAAAAAATCCAAATGATCAAAGATATTTCCCAGAACTAATGTGCCCCCACCTCAAAGCTGTGCTGCCCTGACAGTCCCAAGGGAACCCTACCTGCTGACATCAGGAATCTGGGCGGACCATATTTCTTTCCTAGAAAAAATTGCTCATGTCTTCCTGCAGTGGCCTTTGTCCCAGAGTGGCCGGCCGCCTCCAAAAAATCCAAACGATTAAAGATATGTCCCAGACCAAATCTGCCCCCACCACAAACTTGTGCTGCCCTGACAGTCCCAAGAGAACGCTATAAACTGACATGAGGAACCTGGGCTGGCAACTTTTCCTTCACAGGGAAAAGGGCTGGTGTTTTTCTTCAGGAGCCTGTGTCCCAGAGTGGCCGGCTGCCTCCAAAAAATCCAAATGATTAAAGATATGTCCCAGACCCAACCTGCCCCCACTTCAAATTTGTGCTGCCACGACAGTCCCTAGGAAAACCTACAAAGTGACAGCAGGGACCTGGGCTGGACACTTTTCCTTAACAGGGAAAAGGGCCAGTGGTTTCCTGCAGGGGCCTTTGTCCCTGAGTGGCCGGACGCCTCCAAAAAATCCAAATGACTAAAGATATTTCCCAGACATAAGCTGCCCCCACCTCAAACCTCGGCTGCCTTGACAGTCCAACGGGAACTCTATATGCAGACATCAGCAACCTCGACCAGCAACTTTCCCTTACAGGGAAAAGGAGCGGTCTTTTTCTCGAGGAGCCTGTGGCCTTTAGTGGCCGGCCGCCTCCAAAAAATCCAAACGATTAAAGATATTTCCCAGACCTAACCTGCCCCCACCTCAAATTTGTGCTGCCTTGACAGTCCCAAGGGAACCCTACAAACTGACATCAGGAACCAGGGCTGACCTTATATCTTTCCAAGAAAAAAAGGCCAGTGTTTGTCTGAAGGGGCCTTTGGCCTTGACTGGCCGGACGCCTCCAAAAATCCAAACGAATAAAGATATTTCCCAGACCCAACCTGCCCCCACCTCAAACCTGTGCTGCCCTGACAGTCCCAAGAGAACGCTATAAACTGACATGAGGAACCTGGGCTGGCAACTTTTCCTTCACAGGGAAAAGGGCTGGTGTTTTTCTTCAGGAGCCTGTGTCCCAGAGTGGCCGGCTGCCTCCAAAAAATCCAAATGATTAAAGATATGTCCCAGACCCAACCTGCCCCCACCTCAAACCTGTGCTGCCCTGACAGTCCCAAGGGAACCCTACAAACTGACATCAGGAACCAGGTCTGGCAACTTTTCCTTCACAGGGAATACGGCCGGTGTTTGTCTCCAAGGGCCTTTGTCCCTGAGTAGCCGGACGCCTCCAAAAAATCCAAACGATGAAGGATATATCCCAGACCAAACCTGCCCCCACCTCAAACCTGTGCTTCCGTGACAGTCCCAAGGGAACTCTAAAAACTGACAAGAGGAACCTGCCCTGGAAACTTTTCCTTCACAGGGAAAATGGGTTGTGTTTTTCTCCATGAGCCTTTGGCCTTGAGTGGCCGGCCGCCTCCAAAAAATCCAAACGATGAAGGATAGGTCCCAGACCCAAGATTCCCCCACCTCTTACATGTGCTGCCCTGACAGTCCCAAGAGAACGCTATAAACTGACAAGAGGAACCTGGGGTGGCAACTTTTCCTTCAAAGGGAAAAGGGCTGGTGTTTGTCTCTCGGGGCCTGTGGCCTGGAGTGGCCGGCTGCATCCAAAAATCCAAATGATTAAGGATATGTCCCAGACCCAACCTGCCCCAACCTCAAAACCTGTGCTTCCCTGACAGTCCCAAGGGAACCCTACAAAGTGACAGCAGGAACCAGTGCTGACCTTATATCTTTCCAAGAAAAAATGGCCAGTGTTTGTCTGAAGGGGCCTTTGGCCATGACTGGCCGGACGCCTCAAAAAATCCAAACGATTAAAGATATGTCCCAGACCCAACCTGCCCCCACCTCAAACCTGTGCTTCCCTGACAGTCCCAAGGGAACCCTACAAACTGACATCAGCAACCAGGTCTGGCAACTTTTCCTTAACAGGGAAAAGGGCCGGTGTTTGTCTCCAAGGGCCTTTGGCCTTGAGTGGCCGGCCGCCTCCAAAAAATCCAAATGATTAAAGATATGTCCCAGACCCAACCTGCCCCCACCTCAAACCTGTGCTTCCCTGACAGTCCCAAGGGAACCCTACAAACTGACATCAGCAACCAGGGCTGGCAACTTTTCCTTCACAGGGAAAAGGGCCGGTGTTTGTCTCCAAGGGCCTTTGGCCTTGAGTGTCCGGACGCCTCCAAAAAATCCAAATGATTAAAGATATTTCCCAGACCCAACCTGCCCCCACGTCAAATTTGTGCTGTCCCGACAGTCCCTAGGAAAACCTACAAAGTGACAGCAGGAACCTGGGCTGGACACTTTTCCTTAACAGGGAAAAGGGCCGGTGGTTTCCTGCAGGGGCCTTTCTCCCTGAGTGGCCGGACGCCTCCAAAAAATCCAAATGACTAAAGATATTTCCCAGACATAAGCTGCCCCCACCTCTAACCTCGGCTGCCTTGACAGTCCAACGGGAACTCTACATGCAGACATCAGCAACCTGGACCAGCAACTTTCCCTTACAGGGAAAAAAAGTGGTCTTTTTTTCGAGCAGCCTGTGGCCTTTAGTGGCCGGCCGCCTCCAAAAAATCCAAACGATTAAAGATATTTCCCAGACCTAACCTGCCCCCACCTCAAATTTGTGCTGCCTTGACAGTCCCAAGGGAACCCTAAAAATGACATCAGGAATCTGCCTTGGCAACTTTTCCTTCACAGGGAAAATGGGTGGTCTTTTTCTTGAGGAGCCTTTGGCCTTGAGTGGCCCGCCGCCTCCAAAAAATCCAAACGATGAAGGATATGTCCCAGACCCAACCTGCCCCCACCTCAAACCTGTGCTGCCCTGACAGTCCAAAGGGAACCCTACAAACTGACATCAGCAACAAGGGCTGGCAACTTTTCCTTAACAGGGAATACGGCCGGTGTTTTTCTCCACGGGCCTTTGTCCCTGAGTAGCCGGATGCCTCCAAAAAATCCAAACGATTAATGATATGTCCCAGACTTAATCTGCCCCCACCAGAAACTTGTGCTGCCCTGAAAGTCCCAAAGGAACCCTATAAACTGACAAGAGGAACCTGGGCTGGCAACTTTTCCGTCACAGGGAAAAGGGCCGGTGTTTGTCTTCAGGAACCTTTGTCCCAGAGTGGCCGGCCGCCTCCAAAATCTCCAAACGATTAAAGATATGTCCCAGACCCAACCTGCCCCCACCTCAAATTTGTGCTGTCCCGACAGTCTCAAGAGAATTCTACTAACTGACATCAGGAACCTGGGCTGGCAACTTTTCGTTCAAAGGGAAAAGGGCCGGTGTTTGTCTTCAGGTGCCTGGGTCCCAGAGTGGCCGGCCGCCTCCAAAATATCCAAACGATTAAAGATATGTCCCAGACCTAACCTGCCCCCACCTCAAACTTGTGCTGCCCTGACAGTCCCAAGAGAACGCTATAAACTGACATGAGGAACCTGGGCTGGCAACTTTTCCTTCACAGGGAAAAGGGCTGGTGTTTTTCTTCAGGAGCCTGTGTCCCAGAGTGGCCGGCTGCCTCCAAAAAATCCAAATGATTAAAGATATGTCCCAGACCCAACCTGCCCCCACCTCAAATTTGTGCTGCCCCGACAGTCTCAAGAGAACTCTACGAACTGACATCAGCAACCTGGTCTAGCAACTTTTCGTTTAAAGGGAAAAGGGCCGGTGTTTGTCTCCAAGGGCCTTTGTCCCTGAGTAGCCGGACGCCTCCAAAAAATCCAAATGATTAAGGATATGTCCCAGACCAAACCTGCCCCCACCTCAAACCTGTGCTTCCGTGACAGTCCCAAGGGAACACTAAAAACTGACAAGAGGAACCTGCCCTGGAAACTTTTCCTTCACAGGGATAATGGGTTGTCTTTTTCTCCATGAGCCTTTGGCCTTGAGTGGCCAGCCGCCTCCAAAAAATACAAACGATGAAGGATAGGTCCCAGACCCAAGATTCCCCCACCTCTTACATGTGCTGCCCTGACAGTCCCAAGAGAACGCTATAAACTGACATGAGGAACCTGGGCTGGCAACTTTTCCTTCAAAGGGAAAAGAGCTGGTGTTTGTCTCTCGGGGCCTGTGGCCTGGAGTGGCCGGCCGCCTCCAAAAATCCAAATGATTAAAGATATGTCCCAGACCCAACCTGCCCCAACCTCAAAACCTGTGCTTCCCTGACAGTCCCAAGGGAACCCTACAAAGTGACAGCAGGAACCAGGGCTGACCTTATATCTTTCTAAGAAAAAATGGCCAGTGTTTGTCTGAAGGGGCCTTTGGCCTTGAGTGGCCGGACGCCTCCAAAAATCCAAACGATTAAAGATATTTCCCAGACCCAACCGGCCCCCACCTCAAACCTGTGCTTCCCTGACAGTCCCATGGGAACCCTACAAACTGACATCAGCAACCAGGGCTGGCAACTTTTCGTTCAAAGGGAAAAGGGCCGGTGTTTGTCTCCAAGGGCCTTTGGCATTGTGTGGCCGGACGCCTCCAAAAAATCCAAATGATTAATGATATGTCCCAGACCCAACCTGCCCCCACCTCAAACCTGTGCTGCCTTGACAGTCCAATGGGAACTCTACATGCAGACATCAGCAACCTGGGCTGGCAACTTTTCCTTAAAGGGAAAAGGAGCGGTCTTTTTCTCGAGGAGCCTGTGGCTTTGAGTGGCCGGCTGCCTCCAAAAAATCCAAACGATTAAAGATATTTCCCAGACCTAACCTGCCCCCACCTCAGAACTGTGCTACCTTGACAGTCCCAAGGGAACTCTACCTGCAGACATCAGCAACCTGGACCGGCAACTTTTCCTTACAGGGACAAGGACCGGTCTTTTCTTGAGGAGCCTGTGGCCTTGAGTGGCCGGCCGCCTCCAAAAAACCAAACGATTAAAGATATGTCCCAGACCCAACCTGCCCCCACCTCAAACCTGTGCTGCCTTGACAGTCCAATGGGAACTCTACATGCAGACTTCAGCAACCTGGACCGGCAACTTTTCCTTAAAGGGAAAAGGAGCGGTCTTTTTCTCGAGGAGCCTTTGTCCCTGAGTAGCCGGACGCCTCCAAAAAATCCAAACAATTAAGGATATGTCCCAGACCCAACCGGCCCCCACCTCAAACTTGTGCTTCCATGACAGTCCCAAGGGAACTCTAAAAACTGACAAGAGGAACCTGCCTTGGAAACTTTTCCTTCACTGGGAAAATGGGTGGTCTTTTTCTTGAGGAGCCTTTGGCCTTGAGTGGCCGGCCTCCTCCAAAAAATCCAAACGATGAAGGATAGGTCCCAGACCCAACATTCCCCCACCTCAAAACCTGTGCTTCCCTGACAGTCCCAAGGGAACCCTACAAAGTGACAGCAGGAACCAGGGCTGACCTTTTATCTTTCCAAGAAAAAATGGACAGTGTTTGTCTGAAGGGGCCTTTGGCCTTGACTGGCCAGACGCCTCCAAAAATCCAAATGATTAAAGATATTTCCCAGACCCAACCTGCCCCCACCTCAAACCTGTGCTGCCCTGACAGTCCCAAGGGAACCCTACAAACTGACATCAGCAACCAGGGCTGGCAACTTTTCCTTCACAGGGAATACGGCCGGTGTTTGTCTCCAAGGGCCTTTGGCCTTGAGTGGCCGGCCGCCTCCAAAAAATCCAAACGATTAAAGGTATATTCCAGACATAACGTGCCCCCACCACAAACGTGTGCTGCCCTGACAGTCCCAAGAGAACGCTATAAACTGACATGAGGAACCTGGGCTGGCAACTTTTCCTTCAAAGGGAAAAGGGCCGGTGTTTGTCTCTCAGGGCCTGTGGCCTGGAGTGGCCGGCCGCCTCCAAAAATCCAAACGATTAAGGATATGTCCCAGACCCAACATTCCCCCACCTCAAAACCTGTGCTTCCCTGACAGTCCCAAGGGAACCCTACAAACTGACAGCAGGAACCAGGGCTGACCTTATATCTTTCCAAGAAAAAATGGCCAGTGTTTGTCTGAAGGGGCCTTTGGCCTTGACTGGCCGGACGCCTCCAAAAATCCAAACGATTAAAGTTATTTTCCAGACCCAACCTGCCCCCACCTCAAACCTGTGCTTCCCTGACAGTCCAAAGGGAACCCTACAAACTGACATCAGCAACCAGGTCTGGCAACTTTTCGTTCAAAGGGAAAAGGGCTGGTGTTTTTCTCCAAGGGCCTTTGGCCTTGAGTGGCCGGACGCCTCCAAAAAATCCAAATGATTAAAGATATGTCCCAGACCCAACCTGCCCCCACCTCAAACCTGTGCTGCCCCGACAGTCCCTAGGAAAACCTACAAAGTGACAGCAGGAACCTGGGCTGGACACTTTTCCTTAACAGGGAAAAGGGCCGGTGGTTTCCTGCAGGGGCCTTTCTCCCTGAGTGGCCGGATGCCTCCAAAAAATCCAAACAATTAAGGATATGTCCCAGACCCAACCTGCCCCCACCTCAAACCTCTGCTGCCTTGACAGTCCAACGGGAACTCTACATGCAGACATCAGCAACCTGGACCAGCAACTTTTCCTTACAGGGAAAAGGAGCGGTCTTTTTCTCGAGGAGCCTGTGGCCTTTAGTGGCCGGCCGCCTCCAAAAAATCCAAACGATTAAAGATATGTCCCAGACCTAACCTGCCCCCACCTCAAATTTGTGCTGCCTTGACAGTCCCAAGGGAACCCTACAAACTGACATCAGGAATCTGCCTTGGCAACTTTTCCTTCACAGGGAAAATGGGTGGTCTTTTTCCTGAGGAGCCTTTGGCCTTGAGTGGCCCGCCGCCTCCAAAAAATCCAAACGATGAAGGATATGTCCC
Source organism: Anomalospiza imberbis (assembly GCF_031753505.1). Lineage (NCBI taxonomy): Eukaryota > Metazoa > Chordata > Aves > Passeriformes > Viduidae > Anomalospiza > Anomalospiza imberbis. The sequence continues at coordinate 58,103 of NW_027100177.1, forward strand.
AGACCCAACCTGCCCCCACCTCAAACCTGTGCTGCCCTGACAGTCCAAAGGGAACCCTAGAAACTGACATCAGCAACAAGGGCTGGCAACTTTCCCTTAACAGGGAATACGGCCAGTGTTTGTCTCCACGGGCCTTTGTCCCTGAGTAGCCGGATGTCTCCAAAAAATCCAAACGATTAAAGATATTTCCCAGACCTAACCTGCCCCCACCTCAAAACTGTGCTACCTTGACAGTCCCAAGGGAACCCTACCTGCTGACATCAGCAACCTGGACCGGCAACTTTTCCTTACAGGGACAAGGACCGGTCCTTTTCTTGAGGAGCCTGTGGCCTTGAGTGGCCAGCCGCCTCCAAAAAACCAAACGATTAAAGATATGTCCCAGACCCAACCTGCCCCCACCTCAAATTTGTGCTGCCCTGACAGTCCAAAGGGAACCCTACAAACTGACATCAGCAACCAGGGCTGGCAAATTTTCCTTAGCAGGGAATACGGCCGGTGTTTGTTTCCAAGGACCTTTGGCCTTGAGTGGCCGGCCGCCTCCAAAAAATCCAAATGATTAAGGATATGTCGCAGACCCAACCTGCCCCCACCTCAAAACCTGTGATTCCCTGACAATCCTAAGGGAACCCTACAAACTGACAGCAGGAACCAGGGCTGACCTTATATCTTCCCTAGAAAAAATGGGCAGTGTTTGTCTGAAGGGGCCTTTGGCCTTGACTGGCCGGACGCCTCCAAAAATCCAAACGATTAAAGATATTTCCCAGACCCAACCGGCCCCCACCTCAAACCTGTGCTTCCCTGACAGTCCCAAGGGAACCCTACAAACTGACATCAGCAACCAGGGCTGGCAACTTTTCCTTAACAGGGAATACGGCCGGTGTTTGTCTCCAAGGGCCTTTGGCCTTGAGTGGCCGGACGCCTCCAAAAAATCCAAATGATTAAAGATATGTCCCAGACCCAACCTGCCCCCACCTCAAACCTGTGCTGCCCCGACAGTCCCTAGGAAAACCTACAAAGTGACAGCAGGAACCTGGGCTGGACACTTTTCCTTAACAGGGGAAAGGGCCGGTGGTTTCCTGCAGGGGCCTTTCTCCCTGAGTGGCCGGATGCCTCCAAAAAATCCAAACAATTAAGGATATGTCCCAGACCCAACCTGCCCCCACCTCAAACCTCTGCTGCCTTGACAGTCCAACGGGAACTCTACATGCAGACATCAGCAACCTGGACCGGCAACTTTTCCTTACAGGGAAAAGGAGCGGTCTTTTTCTCGAGGAGCCTGTGGCCTTTAGTGGCCGGCCGCCTCCAAAAAATCCAAACGATTAAAGATATGTCCCAGACCTAACCTGCCCCCACCTCAAATTTGTGCTGCCTTGACAGTCCCAAGGGAACCCTAAAACTGACATCAGGAATCTGCCTTGGCAACTTTTCCTTCACAGGGAAAATGGGTGGTCTTTTTCCTGAGGAGCCTTTGGCCTTGAGTGGCCCGCCGCCTCCAAAAAATCCAAACGATGAAGGATAGGTCCCAGACGCAACATTCCCCCACCTCAAAGCCTGTGCTGCCCTGACAGTCCCAAGGGAACCCTACAAAGTGACAGCAGGAACCAGGGCTGACCTTTTATCTTTCCAAGAAAAAATGGCCAGTGTTTGTCTGAAGGGGCCTTTGGCCTTGACTGGCCAGACGCCTCCAAAAATCCAAATGATTAAAGATATTTCCCAGACCCAACCTGCCCCCACCTCAAACCTGTGCTGCCCTGACAGTCCCAAGGGAACCCTACAAACTGACATCAGCAACCAGGGCTGGCAACTTTTCCTTCACAGGGAATACGGCCGGTGTTTGTCTCCAAGGGCCTTTGGCCTTGAGTGGCCGGCCGCCTCCAAAAAATCCAAACGATTAAAGGTATGTCCCAGACATAACGTGCCCCCACCACAAACGTGTGCTGCCCTGACAGTCCCAAGAGAACGCTATAAACTGACATGAGGAACCTGGGCTGGCAACTTTTCCTTCAAAGGGAAAAGGGCCGGTGTTTGTCTCTCAGGGCCTGTGGCCTGGAGTGGCCGGCCGCCTCCAAAAATCCAAACGATTAAGGATATGTCCCAGACCCAACATTCCCCCACCTCAAAACCTGTGCTTCCCTGACAGTCCCAAGGGAACCCTACAAACTGACAGCAGGAACCAGGGCTGACCTTATATCTTTCCAAGAAAAAATGGCCAGTGTTTGTCTGAAGGGGCCTTTGGCCTTGACTGGCCGGACGCCTCCAAAAATCCAAACGATTAAAGATATTTTCCAGACCCAACCTGCCCCCACCTCAAACCTGTGCTTCCCTGACAGTCCAAAGGGAACCCTACAAACTGACATCAGCAACCAGGTCTGGCAACTTTTCGTTCAAAGGGAAAAGGGCTGGTGTTTTTCTCCAAGGGCCTTTGGCCTTGAGTGGCCGGACGCCTCCAAAAAATCCAAATGATTAAAGATATGTCCCAGACCCAACCTGCCCCCACCTCAAACCTGTGCTGCCCCGACAGTCCCTAGGAAAACCTACAAAGTGACAGCAGGAACCTGGGCTGGACACTTTTCCTTAACAGGGAAAAGGGCCGGTGGTTTCCTGCAGGGGCCTTTCTCCGTGAGTGGCCGGATGCCTCCAAAAAATCCAAACAATTAAGGATATGTCCCAGACCCAACCTGCCCCCACCTCAAACCTCTGCTGCCTTGACAGTCCAACGGGAACTCTACATGCAGACATCAGCAACCTGGACCAGCAACTTTTCCTTACAGGGAAAAGGAGCGGTCTTTTTCTCGAGGAGCCTGTGGCCTTTAGTGGCCGGCCGCCTCCAAAAAATCCAAACGATTAAAGATATGTCCCAGACCTAACCTGCCCCCACCTCAAACCTGTGCTGCCCTGACAGTCCAAAGGGAACCCTACAAACTGACATCAGCAACAAGGGCTGGCAACTTTCCCTTAACAGGGAATACGGCCAGTGTTTGTCTCCACGGGCCTTTGTCCCTGAGTAGCCGGATGTCTCCAAAAAATCCAAACGATTAAAGATATTTCCCAGACCTAACCTGCCCCCACCTCAAAACTGTGCTACCTTGACAGTCCCAAGGGAACCCTACCTGCTGACATCAGCAACCTGGACCGGCAACTTTTCCTTACAGGGACAAGGACCGGTCCTTTTCTTGAGGAGCCTGTGGCCTTGAGTGGCCAGCCGCCTCCAAAAAACCAAACGATTAAAGATATGTCCCAGACCCAACCTGCCCCCACCTCAAATTTGTGCTGCCCTGACAGTCCAAAGGGAACCCTACAAACTGACATCAGCAACCAGGGCTGGCAACTTTTCCTTAGCAGGGAATACGGCCGGTGTTTGTTTCCAAGGACCTTTGGCCTTGAGTGGCCGGCCGCCTCCAAAAAATCCAAATGATTAAGGATATGTCGCAGACCCAACCTGCCCCCACCTCAAAACCTGTGATTCCCTGACAATCCTAAGGGAACCCTACAAACTGACAGCAGGAACCAGGGCTGACCTTATATCTTCCCTAGAAAAAATGGGCAGTGTTTGTCTGAAGGGGCCTTTGGCCTTGACTGGCCGGACGCCTCCAAAAATCCAAACGATTAAAGATATTTCCCAGACCCAACCGGCCCCCACCTCAAACCTGTGCTTCCCTGACAGTCCCAAGGGAACCCTACAAACTGACATCAGCAACCAGGGCTGGCAACTTTTCCTTAACAGGGAATACGGCCGGTGTTTGTCTCCAAGGGCCTTTGGCCTTGAGTGGCCGGACGCCTCCAAAAAATCCAAATGATTAAAGATATGTCCCAGACCCAACCTGCCCCCACCTCAAACCTGTGCTGCCCCGACAGTCCCTAGGAAAACCTACAAAGTGACAGCAGGAACCTGGGCTGGACACTTTTCCTTAACAGGGGAAAGGGCCGGTGGTTTCCTGCAGGGGCCTTTCTCCCTGAGTGGCCGGATGCCTCCAAAAAATCCAAACAATTAAGGATATGTCCCAGACCCAACCTGCCCCCACCTCAAACCTCTGCTGCCTTGACAGTCCAACGGGAACTCTACATGCAGACATCAGCAACCTGGACCGGCAACTTTTCCTTACAGGGAAAAGGAGCGGTCTTTTTCTCGAGGAGCCTGTGGCCTTTAGTGGCCGGCCGCCTCCAAAAAATCCAAACGATTAAAGATATGTCCCAGACCTAACCTGCCCCCACCTCAAATTTGTGCTGCCTTGACAGTCCCAAGGGAACCCTAAAACTGACATCAGGAATCTGCCTTGGCAACTTTTCCTTCACAGGGAAAATGGGTGGTCTTTTTCCTGAGGAGCCTTTGGCCTTGAGTGGCCCGCCGCCTCCAAAAAATCCAAACGATGAAGGATAGGTCCCAGACGCAACATTCCCCCACCTCAAAGCCTGTGCTGCCCTGACAGTCCCAAGGGAACCCTACAAAGTGACAGCAGGAACCAGGGCTGACCTTTTATCTTTCCAAGAAAAAATGGCCAGTGTTTGTCTGAAGGGGCCTTTGGCCTTGACTGGCCAGACGCCTCCAAAAATCCAAATGATTAAAGATATTTCCCAGACCCAACCTGCCCCCACCTCAAACCTGTGCTTCCCTGACAGTCCCAAGGGAACCCTACAAACTGACATCAGCAACCAGGGCTGGCAACTTTTCCTTCAAAGGGAAAAGGGCCGGTGTTTGTCTCCAAGGGCCTTTGGCCTTGAGTGGCCGGACGCCTCCAAAAAATCCAAACGATTAAAGATATTTCCCAGACCCAACCTGCCCCCACCTCAAAACTGTGCTGCCTTGACAGTCCAACGGGAACTCTACATGCAGACATCAGCAACCTGGACCGGCAACTTTTCCTTACAGGGACAAGGACCGGTCTTTTTCTCGAGGAGCCTGTGGCCTTGAGTGGCCGGCCGCCTCCAAAAAATCCAAACGATTAAAGATATATCCCAAACCTCACCTGCCCCCACCTCAAATTTGTGCTGCCCTGACTGTGCCAATGGAACCCTACCTGCTGACATCAAGAACCTGGGTTGACCATATTTCTTTCCTAGAAAAAAATTGCTCGTGTCTTCCGGCAGGGGCCTTTATCCCTGAGTGGCCGGACGCCTCCAAAAAATCCAAACGATTAAAGATATCTCCCAGACCCAACCTGCCCCCACCTCAAACCTGTGCTGCCCTGACAGTCCCAAGGGAACCCTACAAACTGACATCAGCAACCTGGGCTGGCAACTTTTCCTTCACAGGGAAAAGGGCTGGTGTTTGTCTTCAGGAACCTTTGTCCCAGAGTGGCCGGCCACCTCCAAAATCTCCAAACGATTAAAGATAAGTCCCAGACCCAACCTGCCCTGCACCTCAAATTTGTGCTGCCCCGACAGTCTCAAGACAACTCTACTAACTGACATCAGGAACCTGGTCTAGCAACTTTTCGTTCAAAGGGAAAAGGGCCGGTGTTTGTCTTCAGGAGCCTGGGTCCCAGGGTGGCCGGCCGCCTCCAAAAAATCCAAACGATTAAAGATATGTCCCAGACCCAACCGGCCCCCAACTCAAACCTGTGCTGCCCTGACAGTCCCAAGGGAACCCTACAAACTGACATCAGCAACCAGGGCTGGCAACTTTTCCTTCACAGGGAATACGGCCGGTGTTTGTCTCCAAGGACCTGGGGCCCTGCGTAGCCGGATGCCTCCAAAAAATCCAAACAATTAAGGATATGTCCCAGACCCAACCGGCCCCCACCTCTCACCTGTGCTACCCTGACAGTCCCAAGGGAACCCTTCAAAGTGACAGCAGGATCCTGGGCTGGACACTTTTCCTTCCCAGGGAAAATGGGCCGGTGTTTTCCTGCAGGGGACTTTGTCCCTGAGTGGCCGGACGCCTCCAAAAAATCCAAACGATTAATGATATTTCCCAGACCCAACCTGCCCCCACCTCAAAACTGTGCTGCCTTGACAGTCCAACGGGAACTCTACATGCAGACATCAGGAATCTGGGCTGACCATATTTCTTTCCTAGAAAAAAGTGCTCATGTCTTCCTGCAGGGGCCTTTGTCCCTGAGTGGCCGGCCGCCTCCAAAAAATCCAAACGATTAAAGATATGTCCCAGACCAAATCTGCCCCCACCTCAAACTTGTGCTGCCCTGACAGTCCCAAGAGAACGCTATAAACTGACATGAGGAACCTGGGCTGGCAACTTTTCCTTCACAGGGAAAAGGGCTGGTGTTTTTCTTCAGGAGCCTGGGTCCCAGAGTGGCCGGCTGCCTCCAAAATCTCCAAACGATTAAAGATATGTCCCAGACCCAACCTGCCCCCACCTCAAATTTGTGCTGCCCCGACAGTCTCAAGAGAACTCTACTAACTGACATCAGGAACCTGGGCTGGCAACTTTTCGTTCAAAGGGAAAAGGGCCGGTGTTTGTCTTCAGGAGCCTAGGTCCCAGGGTGGCCGGCCGCCTCCAAAATATCCCAACGATTAAAGATATGTCCCAGACCCAACCTGCCCCCACCTCAAACCTGTGCTGCCCTGACAGTCCCAAGGGAACCCTACAAACTGACATCAGCAACCAGGGCTGGCAACTTTTCCTTCACAGGGAATACGGCCGGTGTTTGTCTCCAAGGGCCTTTGTCCCTGAGTAGCCGGATGCCTCCAAAAAATCCAAACAATTAAGGATATGTCCCAGACCCAACCGGCCCCCACCTCAAATTTGTGCTGCCCTGACAGTCCAAAGGGAACCCTACAAACTGACATCAGCAACCAGGGCTGGCAACTTTTCCTTAGCAGGGAATACGGCCGGTGTTTGTTTCCAAGGACCTTTGGCCTTGAGTGGCCGGCCGCCTCCAAAAAATCCAAATGATTAAGGATATGTCGCAGACCCAACCTGCCCCCACCTCAAAACCTGTGATTCCCTGACAATCCTAAGGGAACCCTACAAACTGACAGCAGGAACCAGGGCTGACCTTATATCTTCCCTAGAAAAAATGGGCAGTGTTTGTCTGAAGGGGCCTTTGGCCTTGACTGGCCGGACGCCTCCAAAAATCCAAACGATTAAAGATATTTCCCAGACCCAACCGGCCCCCACCTCAAACCTGTGCTTCCCTGACAGTCCCAAGGGAACCCTACAAACTGACATCAGCAACCAGGGCTGGCAACTTTTCCTTAACAGGGAATACGGCCGGTGTTTGTCTCCAAGGGCCTTTGGCCTTGAGTGGCCGGACGCCTCCAAAAAATCCAAATGATTAAAGATATGTCCCAGACCCAACCTGCCCCCACCTCAAACCTGTGCTGCCCCGACAGTCCCTAGGAAAACCTACAAAGTGACAGCAGGAACCTGGGCTGGACACTTTTCCTTAACAGGGGAAAGGGCCGGTGGTTTCCTGCAGGGGCCTTTCTCCCTGAGTGGCCGGATGCCTCCAAAAAATCCAAACAATTAAGGATATGTCCCAGACCCAACCTGCCCCCACCTCAAACCTCTGCTGCCTTGACAGTCCAACGGGAACTCTACATGCAGACATCAGCAACCTGGACCGGCAACTTTTCCTTACAGGGAAAAGGAGCGGTCTTTTTCTCGAGGAGCCTGTGGCCTTTAGTGGCCGGCCGCCTCCAAAAAATCCAAACGATTAAAGATATGTCCCAGACCTAACCTGCCCCCACCTCAAATTTGTGCTGCCTTGACAGTCCCAAGGGAACCCTAAAACTGACATCAGGAATCTGCCTTGGCAACTTTTCCTTCACAGGGAAAATGGGTGGTCTTTTTCCTGAGGAGCCTTTGGCCTTGAGTGGCCCGCCGCCTCCAAAAAATCCAAACGATGAAGGATAGGTCCCAGACGCAACATTCCCCCACCTCAAAGCCTGTGCTGCCCTGACAGTCCCAAGGGAACCCTACAAAGTGACAGCAGGAACCAGGGCTGACCTTTTATCTTTCCAAGAAAAAATGGCCAGTGTTTGTCTGAAGGGGCCTTTGGCCTTGACTGGCCAGACGCCTCCAAAAATCCAAATGATTAAAGATATTTCCCAGACCCAACCTGCCCCCACCTCAAACCTGTGCTTCCCTGACAGTCCCAAGGGAACCCTACAAACTGACATCAGCAACCAGGGCTGGCAACTTTTCCTTCAAAGGGAAAAGGGCCGGTGTTTGTCTCCAAGGGCCTTTGGCCTTGAGTGGCCGGACGCCTCCAAAAAATCCAAACGATTAAAGATATTTCCCAGACCCAACCTGCCCCCACCTCAAAACTGTGCTGCCTTGACAGTCCAACGGGAACTCTACATGCAGACATCAGCAACCTGGACCGGCAACTTTTCCTTACAGGGACAAGGACCGGTCTTTTTCTCGAGGAGCCTGTGGCCTTGAGTGGCCGGCCGCCTCCAAAAAATCCAAACGATTAAAGATATATCCCAAACCTCACCTGCCCCCACCTCAAATTTGTGCTGCCCTGACTGTGCCAATGGAACCCTACCTGCTGACATCAAGAACCTGGGTTGACCATATTTCTTTCCTAGAAAAAAATTGCTCGTGTCTTCCGGCAGGGGCCTTTATCCCTGAGTGGCCGGACGCCTCCAAAAAATCCAAACGATTAAAGATATCTCCCAGACCCAACCTGCCCCCACCTCAAACCTGTGCTGCCCTGACAGTCCCAAGGGAACCCTACAAACTGACATCAGCAACCTGGGCTGGCAACTTTTCCTTCACAGGGAAAAGGGCTGGTGTTTGTCTTCAGGAACCTTTGTCCCAGAGTGGCCGGCCACCTCCAAAATCTCCAAACGATTAAAGATAAGTCCCAGACCCAACCTGCCCTGCACCTCAAATTTGTGCTGCCCCGACAGTCTCAAGACAACTCTACTAACTGACATCAGGAACCTGGTCTAGCAACTTTTCGTTCAAAGGGAAAAGGGCCGGTGTTTGTCTTCAGGAGCCTGGGTCCCAGGGTGGCCGGCCGCCTCCAAAAAATCCAAACGATTAAAGATATGTCCCAGACCCAACCGGCCCCCAACTCAAACCTGTGCTGCCCTGACAGTCCCAAGGGAACCCTACAAACTGACATCAGCAACCAGGGCTGGCAACTTTTCCTTCACAGGGAATACGGCCGGTGTTTGTCTCCAAGGACCTGGGGCCCTGCGTAGCCGGATGCCTCCAAAAAATCCAAACAATTAAGGATATGTCCCAGACCCAACCGGCCCCCACCTCTCACCTGTGCTACCCTGACAGTCCCAAGGGAACCCTTCAAAGTGACAGCAGGATCCTGGGCTGGACACTTTTCCTTCCCAGGGAAAATGGGCCGGTGTTTTCCTGCAGGGGACTTTGTCCCTGAGTGGCCGGACGCCTCCAAAAAATCCAAACGATTAATGATATTTCCCAGACCCAACCTGCCCCCACCTCAAAACTGTGCTGCCTTGACAGTCCAACGGGAACTCTACATGCAGACATCAGGAATCTGGGCTGACCATATTTCTTTCCTAGAAAAAAGTGCTCATGTCTTCCTGCAGGGGCCTTTGTCCCTGAGTGGCCGGCCGCCTCCAAAAATCCAAACGATTAAAGATATGTCCCAGACCAAATCTGCCCCACCTCAAACTTGTGCTGCCCTGACAGTCCCAAGAGAACGCTATAAACTGACATGAGGAACCTGGGCTGGCAACTTTTCCTTCACAGGGAAAAGGGCTGGTGTTTTTCTTCAGGAGCCTGGGTCCCAGAGTGGCCGGCTGCCTCCAAAATCTCCAAACGATTAAAGATATGTCCCAGACCCAACCTGCCCCCACCTCAAATTTGTGCTGCCCCGACAGTCTCAAGAGAACTCTACTAACTGACATCAGGAACCTGGGCTGGCAACTTTTCGTTCAAAGGGAAAAGGGCCGGTGTTTGTCTTCAGGAGCCTAGGTCCCAGGGTGGCCGGCCCGCCTCCAAAATATCCCAACGATTAAAGATATGTCCCCAGACCCAACCTGCCCCCACCTCAAACCTGTGCTGCCCTGACAGTCCCAAGGGAACCCTACAAACTGACATCAGCAACCAGGGCTGGCAACTTTTCCTTCACAGGGAATACGGCCGGTGTTTGTCTCCAAGGGCCTTTGTCCCTGAGTAGCCGGACGCCTCCAAAAAATCCAAACAATTAAGGATATGTCCCAGACCCAACCGGCCCCCACCTCAAATTTGTGCTGCCCTGACAGTCCAAAGGGAACCCTACAAACTGACATCAGCAACCAGGGCTGGCAACTTTTCCTTAGCAGGGAATACGGCCGGTGTTTGTTTCCAAGGACCTTTGGCCTTGAGTGGCCGGCCGCCTCCAAAAAATCCAAATGATTAAGGATATGTCGCAGACCCAACCTGCCCCCACCTCAAAACCTGTGATTCCCTGACAATCCTAAGGGAACCCTACAAACTGACAGCAGGAACCAGGGCTGACCTTATATCTTCCCTAGAAAAAATGGGCAGTGTTTGTCTGAAGGGGCCTTTGGCCTTGACTGGCCGGACGCCTCCAAAAATCCAAACGATTAAAGATATTTCCCAGACCCAACCGGCCCCCACCTCAAACCTGTGCTTCCCTGACAGTCCCAAGGGAACCCTACAAACTGACATCAGCAACCAGGGCTGGCAACTTTTCCTTAACAGGGAATACGGCCGGTGTTTGTCTCCAAGGGCCTTTGGCCTTGAGTGGCCGGACGCCTCCAAAAAATCCAAATGATTAAAGATATGTCCCAGACCCAACCTGCCCCACCTCAAACCTGTGCTGCCCCGACAGTCCCTAGGAAAACCTACAAAGTGACAGCAGGAACCTGGGCTGGACACTTTTCCTTAACAGGGGAAAGGGCCGGTGGTTTCCTGCAGGGGCCTTTCTCCCTGAGTGGCCGGATGCCTCCAAAAAATCCAAACAATTAAGGATATGTCCCAGACCCAACCTGCCCCCACCTCAAACCTCTGCTGCCTTGACAGTCCAACGGGAACTCTACATGCAGACATCAGCAACCTGGACCGGCAACTTTTCCTTACAGGGAAAAGGAGCGGTCTTTTTTCTCGAGGAGCCTGTGGCCTTTAGTGGCC